>NW_027110347.1:623332-627718 GCF_000696795.3 Halyomorpha halys
CGATTATGCTTTAGATTGGACCCTCATTCATTAAATACCCACCGATGACACTATCCCCACACCCCGATTATGCTTTAGATTGGACCCTCATTCATTAAATACAGACAGATGACATTGACAATTCCACATTTCTTTCCTCCCAAAGTGGTTAATCCCTCTAAGATTAAACATAGTTTTACTAAACTCTACGGAGATCTCCACGGCACGGCCTTATTGCTACTCAGATACTACGCCACCATAATCTTTTTCCTAAATCCTAGCGAACCACCCTACAGCATAGTATCTTATATACTACTTTGTCTACTTTTAAAATTCGTTGTAAAGCGATTTTAGAAAAATAACTTTATACTAGAACTCAAAATTTTCCTTTTCTTTAGTTTCGATTTTGCTCACAACATTCCAAAGTTGTCCCTTGGTGTTGTTGACAATATTACCTCAACCTTAGAATACAGATAGTGTTGTTTGAGTTTATTTGCATTTCTGAACATTGAAAAGGAGTTTGCTTGCAGGGTTGTTCTATCTACTCCAGTCCTTACACCTCTCAGGTCACTCTGGTACTCTGGGCTAGGGAACAGAAGTACAGATAGCATTTCAGACCAACAGGGGCACCCACTTTTGATTGATGTCTGGTGATACAATGGGCATATAATGAATCTTTATGGAAACATATTTCCTTCATTCTCTGATCCTGTCCGCCAATTCATTTAAAATCTAATCCACTTCTTGGCTTCCATCAAAATAGAAGATTAACGTGTAAACCACTTATGAAACCTAAAAGACAAAAACTTAACCGATACTTTGATTAATTTTATAGACAGCTTAATTGAAAATACTAACACCTACTAATTTACAATAAAATACCTGAAAACCTAAAACCTGTGAGGGATAGCTAAAATTTCTCAAATCAAATACCTTCATTCTTTCCAGTCCAATGTCCTTAGAGCACCAGTCAATACTCCATAATATGTAACCAACAAGAACCTATACCAATAATTAAAAATCCCATTTTCCTTAGACATTAATTCACCCAAATACACAATCTTGGTTCGGAATTCTTCAGGCTTAATGTAAATATTGTACATTAGAAGGAACATGTTCAAAATGTTATTGTACTTTAATGTTGTACTTGTATGTTTAATTATTTTTTTTTACTTATTTTTTTGTGATTATAAATGTATCCAAATGTATTTTTTAAATTTAATCAATAAATAATTTAGTGTCTAAAGTATTAGAAAGAAAGAAATAATGTTAAGATTGAAAACTTCATTTGATTCGAGGACAACTCTGGCATCGATAAAACACTAAACTATCGCATAATATTATACTAGCTGCAACGGTACTGATGAATGTTGGAAGACACAACATTGCCGGAAGAGAAATGGCCTCCTCCGCGGCCTAGACCAATCGGATCTAATTAACTGCTAATCTGCAAAGCCAAGTGCTAATTACTGAATCCGTATTAACCCCCCTCCCCCCAACCACTATTATTATTGCCAATAGATCATTTGTGTGTGTGTGTGTGTGTGTGTGTGTGTGTGTGTGTGTGTGTGTGTGTGTTTGTTGTGTAAGTTAAACGTTTGGCAAAACAAAGACTTAAAAAAAGAGAAAAGGGAGAGAGAAATAACCAACTTGCTGATATGTGTTGTACAGCTGACTGTAACTTATTTAAAAAAAATATGTATACGTATTTATTTTTCTCACTGGCTCAACATCTCCCTTCAGAATTAGCCTTCTTTCTGCCCATTGTGAGCTACTTATTTCCAGTCTTCTGCTTGTGGATCTTGCAGTTGCAAATTCGAGCAATTCATTCATTAATACCTTCACCTCCATTATTAGCTTCAACAAAGTTGAGCAATCTATTCTTTGACACATTCACCCCCACGATTATCTCTCTCAAAGCCACAAATTGAACTGAAAAGGCCATTTTAGATTAAATAGGCCATTGATCTATATCAAATAAATGTGCACGTAAATTTCAAACGAATTTTTCATGTTTTTGTTATTGAGGTACTTTGTGAGAATTATTTCCCACGTTCTTGTTATGAAGAGAAACATAATATGACATTATAGACAATTATCATATTATGCTATCCAAGACAAGCAAAGTGAAGACATGCAACAGGAGTAAGAAGAAAGCCAGAGTCCATAAGATTGAAGATTGAAGACTGAACCTGAACCCCATCAATTCTTGTCCTGCCCATTTGCTGAAAGCTCAAGAAATAGCTTTCTTTAATCTTCCCCTCCGCCTCTTTGAGAACTCTACGATCTGCCACAGCTTCACTCCGGACTTCTCTCTAACTTTTTTCTCTTCTCAACAAAATTATCACATGTTGTAACTGTTACTGTTCGAATGAATAAATACAAAGAGACTAGACGTTATGAGTGTGAATCCGTAAGCTAAGTTCAAACTTAATTTGTGCTAATGACAACACAATAAAAATATTGAAAATAAGTGCATAAAAACACTAGTGTAGAATTGATTGAGGGGTGGGGAAACAAACAGTAAGTCATGAAGTGGCCGAAATTGGTCGTGTTTGATAGGCTGAAGAACATTTCCAAATCAACATAGTTCCTTCAGTATAGCTCTGTTATATCACATTCTGAAAGAATAGCCCAGTATAGCTCTGTTATATCATATCCTGAAAAGATAGTCTACTATAGCATTATTAAAAAATATATTCTTTGTACCTAATAATAATAATAACAGAATCTAGACTAGCAGAATCCTTTAACTTGATTTTTAAATTATCACAAGAGTGTCATGTATAATCAATAATACTAGCAGCTTTGCTTTTCATAGCAAATAATCAAGTCATTATGGATAGCTTCATGAAGTATTAATGACAAGGAGCTTAGCAAGACCAAGAACAAGGTGGCAGGGACATTTCACAAGTTTGGAATTGGACTGCTGCATCACAGGGCTGGGCCAACCAGTGAAGAATTTTGAAAGCGGCGCAGACCAGTTGCTGGATTGGAGGCGGTTGAGGTCTATTGGTGGATTGGAGCCGGCCGAGGTTTATTGGTGGGTTGTTGGCGGCCGAGGTCTATTGTTGGGTTGGAGACAGCCCAGACTCGTTATTGGGTTCGAGGCGGCCAAGACACGTTTCTGGGTTGAATGGGGCCGAGGTCTATTGCTGGGTTCGAGGCAGCCCAGACCCGTTGCTGGGTTGAAAGCGTACGAGACATATTGCTGGGCTGGAGGTGGCCCAGACACGTTGTTGGGTTGGTGGCGGCCGAGGTCTATTGCTGGGTTGGAGGTGGCCCAGACCCGTTGTTGGGTTGGTGGCGGCCGAGGTCTATTGCTGGGTTGGAGGCGGCCCAGACCCGTTGCTGGGTTCGAGGCGGCCAAGACCCGTTGTTGGGTTGGGGACGGCCGAGGTCTATTGCTGGGTTCGGGCGGCCAAGACCCGTTGTTGGGTTGGAGACGGCCGAAGTCTATTGCTGGGCTGGAGGCAGCCCAGACCCGTTGTTGGGTTAGAGGTGGGCGAGGCATATTGCTGGGTTGGCGGTGGCCGAGGTCTATTGGTGGGTTGGAGGCGACCCAGACCCGTTGCTGGGTTCGAGGAGGCCAAGACCCGTTGTTGGGTTGGAGACGGGCGAGGTCTATTGCTGGGTTGGAGGCGGCCCAGACCCGTTGCTGGGTTCGATGCGGCCAAGACCCGTTGTTGGGTTGGAGACTGCCGAGGTCTCTTGCTGGGTTGGAGGCGGCCCAGACCCGTTGTTGGGTTGGAGACGGCCAAGGTCTGTTGCTGGGTTGGAGGCGGTCGAGGCCTACTGTTGGCTTATTATTAATATAAATATACTGTTACGTTATGATTCCTTATGTCACGTAGTTGATAAAAATTATATTATTCTCAATAATGCACTTATTGATTTAGGTACATTCGTCATAGTGTACTCATCGATGTCTTGCAGTAGAATATTAAATTCACATTAATAGTATAAATATATTTAAACATTAAGTAAATGATATCTGAAAATTATAGAAAGAACTGAGTCTAATTATGGCTGCATATTTGAGGCCACTTCAGGTATTTAATTGTAAATTGTAGTAATTGGTCAATTTTTATTTTCTTTAGTGTCGTGACATATCGATTTTAAGCTTTTTATAGTCCCAAGATAATATTCATATTGTTTAAAAGTAACAAATGGCGAAAGTTGTTGAAAGGACACTTGCCTGCCCAATAGTTTCAACAATAACCGAAATCAGTCCATGCTGCTACAGACCCTGGGCCAACGGCAATTCAGCCTTCCCCATGAGACCTCTTTACCAACCAATTAGCTCCAACCTATAATAGTGTATTGATTCCTTCACAAGGGATATTCCCGGTTATTCGTTTGAACCCTTTCCATGTATCTAAATTTCTATAAATCAATGTTATAAAT
>NW_027110347.1:634759-638115 GCF_000696795.3 Halyomorpha halys
AAATGCTAGTTAATGGATAAAAATTTGCACTGAAACGTCACAGGACCTACTTAAGTCAATTCCAGATTTACAAAGGTTTAAGGTTTGGGGAAATGGGTGAGTTGAACCATTTAGTCAAAGGAGGTGACCGACTTATAACGAACTTATAGAGAATTGAAGTTAAGGCAGTGGAAGACCTACTAAACAAAGCGTGAACTCTTTAAAGGTGTCTTTGGTATACAGGATAAAGAGAAGTATCTTAAACCAAATTCAAGCTGATGAAGAAACATCATGGCCCATAAGGATAGACTGAAGAAAGCTTTCGGAGGCAAGATTTCCTTCAGATGTTAAGAGATATAAGAAAACCTAGACAAAAGCGGGCTGTTTGCCAGGGTTTTCCTTGCACGGCATGACTAAATTACGAAGACATTGAGAGAGACAGTGGATGTCAAGGAGATCTAAACTCAGTTAAACTTGGAACTCAGTAACTAATTTTGGGGCCTATCAGACCTACCAACTGAGGACCAATCAACAAGTGAACCCACTACCAAACCGGGGCCAATTCCACCTGTCGTACTAGCTTCCGACCACACATTAAAGGAAACTCGTACCTTTTTAGATAAATTAAAAATAAGTGACTACTTGTTGAAGTCCACAATAGGTGGTATTCACCTATACACCCATAAACTCGATGAGAGACAACGTGTTGTAACGGGCCTAAAAACCCTTGATATTAAACATCATACCTATGCACATAGATCAGGGAAAGCGCGGTATGTCATTAAAAATCTAAACGTCGAAATATCCATACAAGAAGTGGGAAAAGCATTCAGGCCATCGGGAGCCAGGGACATCCGAAGACTTCTGCGCACAGATGCAGAGGGCAAAAAGACCCCCCTCTCTTCCATTGTTATCACAGTTCCGTCAACAGTAACCACCTAAGTCATCTCACGATTCAAGTGCGGATGCACCAACCAACTCACATCACGGGGATTTACCGGCGTCCTAGAGGGTCGGTGAGAGAGCTACGGCAAATCATCGACACCTGTGGAGCCAAAACCAACCATTGGATAGTGGAAGATTTTAACGCTAGACACATCCCGTGGCATAACTCCAATGCGAACCTGGCAGGGAGGCAATTGGTCAAAACCGCCTTCACGGTTATCCATCCAGGCACTCATACTTTCCGCCATCTTGGGACCGGATTGACATCAACAATAGACCTCCTTCTGACCAGACAGCCACATCGGGTCACGGATTCCACTGTGACGGATTTCATCACATCTGATCACCGGCCGGTTATATAAGAGATCTAAGGGAGAAGCCCTGAACCGACGACGGAGAGATTTAATTGCCGTGAAGCCGACTGGGGTAGGTTCAAGAGAGAGATAAGCCATAGACTGCAAGAAATCTCGACTTTACAAACCACCGAAGTTGTTGACATATACATCAACCACTTCACACAAGCAGTCGTAGAGTCAGCGAAGCTAGCTATCCCTACGTTTTGCCCGAAGCCACCTCACCTACAGAAACCTCCACCCCACATCATGGCCCTTATTGAGATTAGGCGAACACTAAAAAATCGCTATTACTGTTCCAAAAACCCGAACATCAAGGTAGCCCTTAATGCGATCACCACTCAAATAAGAAACCTAACGTGTCAATAGAAAACTGCAAATTGGCATGATCGCTTAAGAGCCACCCACGGCAACTACCGCAAGTTCTGGAAGCTAACTAAAGCGGTCACACAAAGTACAAAAAAATTCATAAAAAGTCACCAGCGGTCCACCTACACGATCGAGATCGCCTTCTCACTCATGCTGAGCAAGCTATGGTACTGGCAGAACACTATCGGGATGATATAGAACAACGAACGGGAGGCCCGATATCAGCACCAACCATACCTAAAGAAGACAATTTCATGTTTGTCTCTCCTAAAACATTGAAGGCAATACTTCGGCGAACGCAGAGCAATAGGGCCCCAGGCCATGAAGGGGTGCAGACCGTATTGCTCAAGCAACTGCCAAGGAAGGGGATTGCTCATCTTACGAACCTGTACAATTCGTGCTTGAGGTTGAGATACTTCCCCGATAAATGAAAACATACCATCTTGTTTCCTCTTCTCAAGCCGAATAAGTTTGGAACGGAGGCGGATCACTACAGGCCCACCAGTCTGTTGCCTCATCTCGGGAAGGTTTACGAAAAGATCATTCTTAATTACCTTCGGCAATTCTGCAATGAGCACTCCGTAATTCATTTTGAACAGACTGGCTTCCAAGCTCCCCTCAGCACAGAGTATCACTTAATGAAACTCCAGACTGAGGTGAACACCTCCTTCAACCGAAATGAGGCAACGGCCATGATATCCATCGACTGCACAAAGGCATTCGACTCCGTGTCTCACGGCATTCTATGTCGTAAGCTCATGGACCTAGAGTGCCCGGAACAGCTCTACAGAGTGATCGCCTCATTTCTAAACAGCAGGACCGTCACTGTTCGGGTTCGTGAAGAACACTCAACATCTATCCCACGGGCTTGCGGAGTGCCTCAAGGAGCAGTCCTCTCGCCAGTCTTGTTTTCAATTTATACTGCTGATGTGGTTGGCTAGAACTACAAGAAGGCAACGGTCGACGCTTACGCTGACGATATTGCCATCTACAGCAGCAGTATGAACGCCGAGACAGCTGTACATCAGGCTGAAGCAGTATGGTTTGAGATTGTTCAAAAGCTGGGCTACCTGAATATCTCAGTCAATGCAGCCAAAACGGACTGTGTTGTGTTCGCGCACAATGCGCACAAGAGATCATGTCTGCCGAAGACTCTCCATGTGAATAATACGGTGAGCTCACCTTCCAACTCTATCGTCTATTTGGGCGCAAAGCTCTCATGCCATCTTAAGCTCTCTGCCCATTTATATCAGAGGTGAGAACAGTAAGACGAAAGTCATATCGTCTCAACCACCTCCTCACTTCTCCGGCTCTCTCATTGAGATTGAAGCTGCAAATATACAAAAGTATTCTGAGACCAGCACTACTATATGGAGCACCATTGTTTACCCACATATCAGATGGAACCCAGCGCCTTTTTCAAACTTTTCAGGATTGGATGTTGAGGAAAATCGTACGCACAACATCGTGGAGGAGGAAGAGGCCACCGGAGCTCCATCGATTGTTCGAGTTGCCAACTGTACCGGAGTTCATCAAGCGCCGACACATCAAATTTTTCGATTCACTTGAGTACTGTACGAATCCGTTATTCAACACGTTAACACCTACCCCCCCCCTCCGGTGCGTTAGCAACACACTACGTAAGGTCACGTAGTATTAGGATTAAGTTTTTATTAGATTTAAGTTTGTTAAATTCAGAAATAATGTGTG
>NW_027110347.1:638280-644362 GCF_000696795.3 Halyomorpha halys
AAAAAAAAAATTAAATTACAATGACATCGAAAGTCCAGATAGAAAATAAATTCGGGCCTGAACCTGATCCATTTGCATCATCTCGTTCAATTTGTCTATAATCCAGTTGTACCGGGATAACAGTTGTACCGGGATAACAGTTGTACCGGGATAACAGTTGTACCGGGATAACAGTTCCCTACCGTCACTTAGAAAGACCTTGTCTTCTCCTTTCCCTAAACATCTGGAAGTTGTCTTCCTCCGGGCTCTTCGTCCTCATCCGTCTTCTTTAACCGTTCCTTGACTGTGTTTCATGGCGTTTCCTCGTCCGCTTGTATCTGGTTGAGGATACTTTGTTTTACTCTGCACACTTCATCTGCTTTGAGTTCTTCTGCATCTCCTTCATTTAGCAGTCTCTCTTCTTTTTTATGCTTGGATCCTCTCTATTAGCCGACCTTTTTTATAAAGTGACTTAACTCACTAGGTTCTCCGGTGAATCTATCTAGATCCGAAATCGCCTTTCTAAGATCCTGTGTCCACTCGAGGGCTCGAGGGCCACAGCTGTTCCGCGGCCGCAGCCGGTATTACGTTACCTTTACTAACCTCGTTAAACGCCGCGGTTCTAACTCTCGGGCTCATACCTTGAGCAATTAAAGAAAGAAAAGGGAGATAAAAATAATGTGTGACCGAAAAAACTTTTTATGAAATCAGAAATCCCAGGTTTCGGTACCACAAAGCACTCGGGACGAAACACTTAAAAAAAGGTAAAGGGAAGCAGAAGTCAAACAGACACTTACTAAAATGATATTAACTTTGTTTGCTTCGTAATTCTCCCTATATACTTTATCGCTGTTTATTTACATGACAGTTGGCATTAGGGTAGTATACAGGTCTTTTCTTACCGTAACTTATATATCCTTATATATAACTTAGGTATCGTCAAGATAAAACAGTAAATAAAAGGATGTGAAATGACTCTTACGGGTTCCAGAATGGCTTTATTCAAACCAATACATCTATATGTACATCTCAATTCTACTCGAACAGCTGAATTGACCTGTCAGCTGACAATCAGGCCTTAATTTCCCCTGCCAGTTTACGGACATTCCCCGTAAACTACCGGTTCAATATTCAAACATAAAACGGAAAATCAATAACAATAATAATAAAAATTGAAAGTTAACTCCTTCATTCATATACATAACTAAATGCTAGATTACATCCTTGGTGTTCCTTAACATAATTTAGAATGGCTCTTGCAAATAATAAAAAAATTAATAGCATATAACGCTATTAATAATATTTCATAATTTTATAACACTTTTTGGTTATTATTTGAAACTTTCTTAGACAGAAACATTTTGAAAAGTTGATCTCAGCCCAAGACTTCTCCTTCTCCCAGATGAGATGCCCTTCCTGGCTTTACTATTTCATTATTTTCGGGCATCCATTTTGCCCTCCTTGCTGCCACTTCACACAAAATAATTAACTTATGCGCCCTTTCTGCTCTTCTTCTTTTACCATATCCAAACCAAATTAACCTTTTATGTGAAGATGCAAATAAGAGAATGATATAAGATTTCTTTTGCATTCAGAATACATAAGGATGTTCATGTACACCTTTATAAGTCCTCTAAGAAATCATTTTTCAAGTTTCCTTGTAAAAATTACATTTTTATTCTTTAACATGTTTAGGTCCTGATGGAATAAAATAATATAATGTACAGGGAACGAATTTTTTTCTAATAAAAATATGAAGCCTTAAAGGAGATAACTTCCTCGGATGACTAGTCGGATTAAAGTTTAAACGAATCATTCCGAAGCAACCGTTCAAGTTTAGCTAATTAATCAGTTCAGTAATTACTTAGCACCGATAGTTTGAAAAATGGTGGGGGCCTTCGTCAAAGTTTTTTAGTCATTGGCTGAATTTAAAATTCCAATTTCCTATAGTAGGAACGTGAATGGATTTTCTCTCTTTTTTCAATCAACCACTGCCTTCTCTACTCTATACGGCTTTCCTATAAATGTTCTCTAGAATAAGCTATCTATTACTGGCCTCCAAGCAATGATAAATCAACCGCGACCATCAGCCAATTCGTAACAATACAACGCACATTTTTAACAAACTTATTTCTGATTTATCTTTGGAAATTTTAGCCATCATTGGTTTTGAGACCGTAGTAGTCGTAACAATAACCATACCTCCATAAAATTTATTTTTCTGTTAGCAAGGGTTAGCAAGGTGGCAGCGTTCCACCCCACAAAGAAGAAAAATCTCCATAAAAAATAATCAAACACATCATAGCTGCATTTCATTACATATGAATCACTGATATTCACACACACATCTTATTAATTAATTCCCTAAAATGAACAAAAGGAAAAAAATAAAAGAAAGGAATCTTTAGAATAGTACCCTCCGGAAGGTGAGTACTATCCAGTAAATCATAATACCGCCTTTGCAGGAATCTTTAATTGTTCTATGTGAACAGTTCTATGCTTGTTAGGTTCTTTTGTATTCTCTAATCGTGACAACCCTGAATGGAGCTTCGTACCTCTGCAGCTCTTTGCTTCTAATGGTTCCCACTTACCGGTACACCACGATTTTAAGGTTGCCCATTTGATCTCGAACACTGATGTATCTTGTAACTCTTTTATGTTTCTCCTTTTCAGTTTTGTTTCTGACGTTCGCCCACATCTTTCTTTCAGCCATACAATTAACGGCAATATTACTCTTCCCGATTGCTCTCTCTTGGTAATTCCTCCGATGTCCCCGCAGTCCAAAAATAATCTCGAAAGGAGAATGCCTCGTGACTCAATGTATTGAATGTCTTTGGATGTCCACAACAAATCCCAGGTTTCATCCCTCTCCTAAGTCTACCACTGTCGCCCAATCCTATTCCTTCTACATAAGCGAATCCTCTTGGAGATCACTAAGTGGTACTTCTGTAGTCGGCGTCTCTTCCAGGATCGCTTGAGGTGGGTGTCAGTCATAATATTGCTGCTGGCGTATTTTCCATGCTCCATCTTCAGTAGCCCCGAGGTTCTTGTTATGATTTGGCTACGCTGTGCCTTCTGCTACAACTTGATACTATTATGGACTTCTAGATGACAGTGTACCTAGCGTTAGGTAATTAAAAATTAGATTCCTTCAATAATTGACTGTGAATGCATTCTTCACTTTTTTAAAAACATTTTTTCCTTCCAACAAAGTTGAGATTTCTACTCCATGTTGAGAACCAAAGTACAATTTTATGTATTTATACATGGATATATGAGAAATAACTCTTAACGAATACTCAAATGAGATGTCCTTAGTATGTGGTTAAACTTCCAATAATTTTTGGCTTGATGAAATTTTAAAAAATGATACCTTTAGTTGTATTTTATTTTGTCGGTTCCTAGTAATCCTTTTAATATTCCTTTTCAACAATTGTACAATACACGACTATTTGTTTATAAACATTGACAATGATAAAGTATACATTTGTCGTTTTAACATCATTGACAAAAATCTAAATCTATTTAAAGTCAGTAAAATTGATTCTAAAAACTAAAATCTGATTCTAGAAATATTTTTCTATAAATCACTTTTTTTTAGAAAATTATCTCCTATTCTAAAGACACAATTTCAATTCTATGGTGTAAAAACCTCGTATAATATTTGATGAAGGAAGACATCTCCTTACCCATCCCAATTCGTAAATTGAAAACTACGCGAAATTTAAATTAGAAGTTGACAGAATATGGTTAAATGTAAAATATTTAGATTACCATTGGAAAAGAGGAATGTTGGTCGATGGTAGTGACCTAATAGAATGAAGATGCCTACTCTTATCTTAATATGTTTATAATCCGCTGCTTGTTCCTATCTTAACCACTATCTTCTCCTCACTTCAGCCGATCATGCGCTATATTCTCTGATATATGACTGCAATCAATGATTCTCAAGAAGATCTGTATCCGGATTATTAATTCTCTTCATAATATTTTTTGGGGGAGAACCAAATGTCTCTTTTTTGCAAATTCTGTGCATCAGAGGTAAAAGAAAATTATATGCACTTTGCTAATTTTACTGGAGTGCAATTTAAACTGGGATTCCAAACAGTTATTGAACATTTTCCAAACGATTGAATCCTAATGCTTACAAGAAACTTTAACAACAAAAAATACGTTTTCAGAACAACTTATTCAGAAGAACAGTTTGTTAATATAATATCTTGTTTGAATTGTTTTATGAACTTTTTTTTCATGTTTATAGTGGAAAATATTTTATATACGTTCTCACAAATTAGTATTCACATGCATATGCGGCAGAGCTTGAAGGAAACCTTCTCAAGTTTTCTCTAAAACATTTCTATTGTGAACCTGCTATTATGATTCTCGTAATAATGTTACAGTAAAAGATTAACAAAAAATTGTTTACATAAACTGTTTAAAGAAATGCTCCTTAGAAAAATTATGTATCAGAACAAAAAATATTTCAAAATAAAATTAAATGTTTAAACAGATGTTACCTCTGGATCAAAAAGTATGCTTAGTGCCATTTAATTCCTTCACTATGGGCTTAGGTCAAAGTTGTCTGAACCTGCGGGTAAAGCATGAACGGTTAAATAAAGGAGTGTATATATTGTAAAAATAGAGTGTCTTTTGTCTCTTCTCTGGTACGAAATACAGAAATTAAATTTTTTTTTTATGTGTAAAAATTAGATGCTTATCACATGATCACATATATGATATTGTGAAAAGTTTAAAATATGCATTACTTAATATTTTAGTATCGTTGGTAGTGTTTTTTCACATGATCAGTTGTAGAGGGTGCAGTGGTTGTAGGGTATGCCGCAGTTGTAAGGTATGCTGAGAACATGAGAAAAAAAAATTGGTTTTGTTATCTCTTCAAGCAAAAACCTGTAATAACGGAAAGACCTTATTAGTTTCATTTTCAAACATTATATCCTAGCATCCTATCATCATTGAATTTTCCTTCTAAAGTTAATTACTATGTGTTTTTTCTTAGACTGGCTCCTTAGAATCCTATACTGCCTAATCATGGCTGGGAGTCAAGTTTTTCATTTTTGGGACTCAAAAAAACTCAACGCCCCAGACCAGATTTGAACTGGCACCGCCAGCAGATCTCAAATTGGTAAGACTGGGCCTAACCAACTGAGCTATGGACGGCCCTAATTACTAGGTTTAGAAATTCTATATTAAGAAAAAACATCATAGTATCCGAATTACTTTAGTCCTCTGACTTGGACAAGACGCGCTAGGTACCATGACTAGAACATATTACATCATGAAAGAACTTTTGTAAATACTGTAAATCGAATTATCTGTCTATTGGATTTCACTTGAAGGCAGGAAGAGAAAAGAAGACGCCGACACAAGTAGCAATAACAAGCGTAGTATATTTTTATTAGATTGATTGATGCCCAAATACCAGAAGAGTGGAGCTGTATCAATCCCGGAGCAGTCCAGAACATTACAACATAACCTAAGAGGAAGTACCACTCATGAGTCGAGAAAGGGAATTCCACTTTTTCCGAGAGGAAGGCAGTTATGAAAGGCTAAGTTATAGCACCAGTTAAAGGATTCCGACATGGAAAGTTCAATTTAAACTTATTCTAAAGAAAACTGTCTCTGAGGCAATAATAAACTGCTCCAACTCCTCTCCCCCCACCCTTCCTCCCCTTTCCTATTAGGCACTCTTTATTTAGTTATTGCAGAAGGATATGAAAACCTTCAAAGTTTTAACACTAATGAACACTCAGATTTACCCTAATAGCTGACAAATTAAATTGACTAATTATTTGCAAAACGCTTTCAAAAAATATTGTAAAGTAATTTACAAACAGGAGAGACAATTGAAAATAAATTATTTTCTTATTGTTTATTAAATTTATATATTGATATTTACAACTGTACATAAAATACATCAAGTAAATTTGAGGAAATCATAATGGTATGGTACAAGCATGTAGAGAAACTACCCAATGGTTGCACTCTAAAAAATCTTTTCTAGAACAGTGTATTGAATTGACTATACTATCGAGTTTGAAGGGGAAATGATGGTGGTGACCAGTTTAAGCGACTTCGGGAGAGT
>NW_027110347.1:650714-657615 GCF_000696795.3 Halyomorpha halys
GAAGAGGGTGTCACTGCTCTCAAAAATCTACAATTTTTTTTTTACTACAATACTAATTTTAGGGTCCCTTTTTCCACTATGGTGTAGCCCAGTGCTCGGTTGAGCGGGATGGATCCCTCAATTTGGGTTGTACGATCCATCTATTTGATGCAGGTTTCGGTGGATGTGGAAAGGAACGGTTCTTCGGTAAGTTTGAGTATATTAGAGAGCTATCTTAAATCTGCTTTTTCAGAGCGCTGGGTGTTCTTTTTTACTAATTTAAGTGTTTCGACCCCTAGAGCCATATACTCTGGATTTACAAAGTTAGTAGATTACAATTGACATGTTCACAAAGCTACAATTACAAAGTGAGAAAGTTACAAATTTACAATTACAATTACTATTACATATTTACAATTACAATTACTATTACATATTTACAATTACAATTACTATTACATATTTACAATTACAATTACTATTACATATTTACAATTACAATTTATATTTTATTTTAAGTTACAATTAGAATTGACGTAATGAGTAAATTACTATATTAATTATGCATCAACCTATACGGAATTAGAGTTGAACTGTGTGTGATCATAGATATTAATTATTGTTAAAAAGTGAAAAAGTTTTGATATTACTGTGGGGTCTTCTCTCATCATCCCCTGTAAATGTGAAGAGAATCGGTGTGGTTCGTGTGCAATACATTAAGTGAGAATGTGCCTATCGGTGAGATCGTTTCCGCAGTAGCAACACATCAGTGCATTTTCTTTTTTTTTTTTTATGAGATGGCCGTGGGAGAGTCGAGTATGGCCTATCCTAAGACACGTGTTCGGAAAAAAATATATAGCAAATTTGGTCCCAACTGCTCAGGATTTTAGAATTTAAATTTTAAGGTGAGAAAAATGTTAATGTTATATGATAGAAGGTCAAGGTGTGAAAATAGCTTTTGAAAAAACATAATAAGATTTAACATAAAAATCTATTACATATTTGAACTTTCTTATTAACTCTTTCTTGTTCCCGGAAAGGGTCCGGATTCATTGCAGAGATTATATTGAATTAGGAAACTATTACAACATAACTGTAAGTTCTGTTCCGCAAGCAACGGTGGAGGATCGCGGGCCATGAGGTAACCGTGGGCCAGGCGCGTATGACCTGCTCGAAGGCTCGACATATCCAAAATGTCCCTTTTTATTTCTCTTAAATTATTATTTTCCCACTTTGTCTCTATTCCAATTTAATCCTCTGCTTAATGAGGGCAATGAAATCATTGACAGGCACTTCGCGATATGTATTTTCGTCAGAAATCGCCATATTTGCTGCCCTATCGGCCAGTTTGTTACCAGCTATTCCGCAGTGTCCAGGGACCCTGGAGGAAAAAACTGAAATACCGTCTTGGTTGGTGGACTATAAGGATTAATATATGTTTTGGTTTAGTGGAAAAATATTTCTTAAGCTATGTAGGACAGACAAAGAGTCTAGACAGATGAGCAGTTTTTGTTTTGTAAGGTGAAAAACATTTAAGCTTTTGTTGATTTCAACCATTTCAGATGTATAGATACTGCATATCTGTGATAAAGAGAATAGGTACTGGTGATCATTGCACACATTCGAGGCCCCAATACCTATTGGAGCCGTCAGTATAAATGAAGTCGGCGTCACCTAATTTGTCTAGCAGCCTAAGAAACTCATGTTTGTACCGATATTGTTACTGTTAGGTTTAGATAGCCTTGAAAGGGAAAGACAAAGTTAAGAGGAAGGATGGCCACAAGGATAAGATCATGGAATTACAGCCTCTTGCAATGCAGGTATTTCTATGTTTAAACTGAGTAATAAAGTGGAAACCCTGGCTGTAAACGATGTTTTCATTGGTAAGTCGATTTGCTACTGGTTTAGATGCAATCTATTTGAAAACAACTCATTCATGGGATGGCTTATAGCTGAGGTGATTTTATTAAAGTAAATAAGATCAAGTTGTCATCACAGGTCCAGCGGAGGCTCGCCAGCATTGACATATAGACTATTAATAAGGCTGGAGCGGAAAGAACCCGTACCTAATCTGAGCTTCCCATTTTGAACAGAGTCTAGCATATTCAAGGTGGTACCCGATGATGAGCTTTAGATATTACAACCGTAATCCAACTTTGCTCAGACCAGCAGGTGAGGCAACTTGCTTTTAATTACTTGATATGCGGGATCCAACTGAGCGTTCTATCAATCCGAGGTACTTGAGAGGGTGAGCGATAGTTACTAAGAGATTATTAATAATAAGTGATGGCATTACATTCGGCTGTATTTTGCTAAAAAGAATAGCAACTGTTTTATTTGTTGAAATTTTAATGCTGCGACCAGAAAGCCATACACTGACATTATTTAGAGCAGTTTGAATACCTTCTTGTAAGGATACTACGTTTTTCTCCACTGTACAAATAACAGGGTCGTCCGCGTAGAGCATGCAGTTAACAGGCAACCCAACCATATTCTACACTTTATTAAAACAAATACAGGAAAGTGTCGCGCTCAAAACACAACACTGAGGCAACCTATTTTCCTATTCGGATTCATTCAATAGAACGTTACCAATTTTGACTTTAAAGCTTTGGTTGAGTGAAAAATTATTTATGAAGCCCAGAATATGATCATTCATCCCGATACTAACTAGAGTGTCATAAATATATAAATCTTCTCCAGCTCCTATCGAATGCATTTTCTATCAAGAAATACTGCTAATACTTTCTCTTATTAATAAAGGCTTCTAATATATCGGACTGTAACCGAATCAAATTGTCTCTAGTACTCCTCCCTTTCCTGAACCCCCTCTGCTATGCTGGCAGTACACTTTTAGCTTCCTAGTACCCTGCCAGTCTATTAGAAAAAAGTTTCTCCATCAATTTACAGAGAGATGGGTTAGGGTGTTTGGTAATATTATGGTAATATTGGTAATGGTAATAACTATTAACATCCATGGGTTCTTTGTCTTTTCTTCAGAATAGGAATCGTGATTGCTTCCTTCCATATATTCGGAAAACTATTAGACAGAAATATTGTATTCAATATCTTTCAAATCGTAGAATTATTAAAAGGACAGATGTTTATTTATTATAATAATACAGGTTTTATCCGGACCGGGTGAGGAATTTTTCCTGGAGCTAAAAGCGGCTAGAAATTCGGCCATAGAAAAGGAGAGGTTTAGTGGATCAAGAGGAACATTACTGATAACAAGGGGGATTGATTCGATACCTTCGCTAAGGAAGTGCGAAGAGTAATTTACAGTTGATAAGGTATCACAGAAATCTTTTGCCAGGTGTTTGCTAAGATTACACGATCAGTTTGGTGGTTAGTAGCCATAACATATAATGTTTCTAACTGTCTACCAGAAAACAACTCCTGGTATCAAAACAACTCCTAACCTTGCTTAGAATGTTCTGCCATTATAATTTTTTTACTATTTTTAATTACGTATATTTCATGTTTTCTGGACAATTTGTATGACTAGTTTTTTTGGAGAATGGTCGGCAAAGAAATTTTTTAAGTGCCTTCTTTCTGTTATTTATTGGTTTTTCACATTCATCTGACCACCATGGTAAGGGGAGTGGGTAGTATAGTAGTCTGCTGAAGGTGAGTCATTTATTAAGAATTTTAATAATTATGGAGGAATGGTCGCTGCCATGTGTATCATCAAAAGTGTACCATTGAGTCGTGGCTTGTAACAGGTGGTAGTATAGTAAGATCTATTGTTGAAAGTTTTCCAGATCTGCCACAGAGGTGAATTTGATATATTGGATTGTTTATAACATTCAAATTAAAATTATCTATGCAAGATTCGACTAATTTACTCCTCTCATCCAAGTGGTCACTATCCCAAATTAAATTATGAGAATTATAATCCCCAGCGAGAAATACTGTAGGGCGATGAATGTAACAAGTCCTTCTATTGTTGAACTGTTAATAATTGGCCAGGAGGGAGGTATAGATAGCATAATGTGAACGGGCGAGGTTTTGATAAGATTATTACTGCTACTGCTTGCCAATTAGAGGTAATATGTAAGTCATTAAAGGGAATATTTTCTTCCATAATACTCTCCCCACCACAAACAATGCAACCATCTGTATAATCTTTTCTCCTAATAGCATATCCCCGAAATTCAAACATACCAGCAGGTTTTAAATTTTTTTCTTGTAAGAAAGCTACATAGCAATTATGGTAATTCAGTAAGTACTTTAATTCATATTATTAAATTAACAGTTATTAATTCTACGATAAAATAAACCATTTAAATTCCATTGCATTCGATTCATTTTGAATAAAACATTCTACCTATACCCCCTGCCGAAGAAAAGGAGCCGAAAAAGCTTCGTATAATGCTATTTGTGTTAGAGTTAAAAAATAAAATATAACGGTTGACAGTCATAAAGATAAATAACAAATTACCATCAACAGACATACAGAGACAAATGCAGAAAAGAAATAGTCAATTATAATAAGATTTATGATGCTGAAAAACATAGGATAAAGATAAAGAAATATATATTATTGGGCATATTGATGTAATTTCGATTCTTAGAACAAATATTCAATGTCAGTAAGTACAGGTAGAATAGACAGTTTATCTTTATTGCCTACTTTTTTTTGTCTTGTCAATACTACATCTTTTTTATTTTTCGAGGAAGAGAACTCTTTACTAAAAGAAGAGTTTTGAGACACTGGCCTATTTTTATTTAAATTATTTTCTTAATTAGTTAAACTTGATGCAATGAGGAATGAATTTTTTTTTTCATTTGTTACTTTTTGGAGGTTGGCAAAATTAGTTTTATTTCCAAGTTGTTCACTGTCTTCTCTGCAGTTATTGTTGTCATCTGTGTTACTGATTAGCAAGTTGCATTCTAAGGTACTTATTTTATTACATAAAATTCCAACAATATTGGCCAACTTAGCTGCCTGCTCGTATGCTGCTGCATAGACTTTTCCTGTGGCGATGGAGGGGGAGGAGCTGTCACAACATCCACGTGAGTTCTGATCCTAAAATTTTCTGTCTCTTGTTGCTTCCGCTTGACGATATGATACTTTATCCTGTACTCGATTTTTTTTTTCAATTTTCTTTTCCCTTTCATATAATGAACATTTACTACTATAAGCTGGATGATCATCGCCGCAGTGTAAGTATTTGGGAGAATTATTACAAGTTTCACTACTGTGTGTATTTTCTCCACACTTACACACAGTTCATCATTTGGCAATTTTTACTAGGATGTCTGTACTTATAACATGAATAACAATGAAGAGGTTTCGGCTCATAAGGTCTGATTCTAATGGACAGAAAATCTAAGATTACTTTTTCTAGTAGGTCACACTTCTCGAAATTTAAAATAAGTAAAGATGTAGCTTTCTTTTCATTATTAAATTTGTTAAATCCTTTTAATGTTTACAATACCCTGATTTTGAAGTTCTGAAACCGATTCGTCCTCTTTACGATTCAGCAACTAAGGGACTTAAGCAAACCCACGTGAAAAACTCAATGTTTTTTGTAGTTCAAATAATTTGGGAATATTTTGGAACGTTTTGATGTTACTCAAATTGGCAAAATCTTTTTCACTACTCACCATTAATAATATCGTACGGCTTTTTTTTAAATTTTTACATTTACTTGTGGACAGTAACTTTTTATGAACCGACATGCGCTAAACAGACTGAAATTGTTTAAATTGTTATTGTTCGAATTTGTATCTTAGCGCATAACAATATAATTTTTGGACCATTTACCTTTTAATTTAAATATGTCCCGCGTGTCAGGCGGTTTAGGTTGTCACCATATGCGACAAAATCAAAATAAATAAAATGAATAAAAGATAGTTATAGAAATAATCAAGGAAAACCAGTTAATTTAAAAAAAAGAGTAATTAATCCATTTATGAAAGCAATAGGTACTCTCTGTCAACACTCAAATTCCAGAAACCACTGTAAAGATTGACACAAGTCACCGACTGAAGTGTAACTTTTTCGAAATTTGGAAGAAACCATCACCTAGCTATGTCGGTAACCTTAGTCGTGTCGGATCTGATAGGAAATACCAAAGTTCAGAGGGCACCACCTCAAGCTGATTAAACACAAACGCACATCAAAAGAAAAGGAAAAACCCCGCTCACCGACCTTCCTCTTGGGCTACTGGACTGGACTGTGCGCTGATTTTTAAAACAGCAGTATACAGGTGTTGGTGCCTGACAACATGAGGGGATAACATTCATTGGGTCATTATAATATTTCTTAAAATAACAAATATGAAATTAACATTGATTTAAAATTTGTAATGTTTTTTATTCGAACATGTTATTTAAACTCCTAATCTGAACAATTAAACAATGAAAGGGGTTTTACGGTTTTTTTTTTAAAGCCAGGGGAAACAAATAAAATGTCGGTGAAACGGTGAAATACGAAATTTATATTTTTTAAAATGCACTTTAAAGGTTAGCATATTGTCTAAAACACTTAAAAGATTATTCTAGTGTCTGAAAAATGTTAACGGCCAACATATTATCTAAAACAGATTGACATTAAATAATGTTTTCAACTTTGGTGGATATTACTAAATCTCTTCTTTAAGGACAAAGTAGAGTTACCAAAAAAAGCATTTTAAACGTTTCCACTTATTTATAACTCCAACACCCTAAAGTTTGTAACTTTCAAGAACAAAAATTAGCAAACTGTCAATTAAAAACCCACTTACTAGAGCCAAATAACCAAATTAGATAATAATATCCCCTCAGAGCCAAACAACCAAATTGGATTATAATATCCCCTCAGAGCCAAACAACCAAATTGGATTATAATATCCCGTGTGAGCCAATTAAAAACCTTGCAGAAAAATACCCGTATCATATGAATGGAGCCAATTGATCATTTAGCAAAAATTGT
>NW_027110347.1:658330-660549 GCF_000696795.3 Halyomorpha halys
TTAAAAACCTTGCAGAAAAATAACCGTATCATATAAATGCGGAGCCAATTGATCATTTAGCAAAAATTTTATAAAGAATCTCGCTAAAATGACAATTCATTTCAATTGCTATTCATTATTTCCCACAATATAATAACTTTATTATCATCATAATGGATTCTAACATTAATTCATCATTTTACAAACATTTATAATCCTGTACTATAGTTTAATAATAATTATTTATCAACATTAATAAAATCAACATGTTTTTTCTTGTATTGAATGTGTCAATGAAAAATGTTATTATAAATTTCCTCTTTTTTTTTTCTTTGTATAACCTCAACATTCCATTATAACACTTCTATACCAGTTGGAAAATTATCAAGGGATCTTTATAATTTTTTTTTTAGACTATCTAAACTGAACGTATTGAGACCAATATTACAGAAAATCAAATCAAATTTCTACTGGGTTACTGGTGTGTAAAATGTTGAACTTGCTTTACCCCCGTTTAGAATTAACACATATTTAGAGCACATAAAAGAAGGAATGCAATATTACTGTGTGTAGTGGACGGGGCTACATTGCAACTAGACCCGCAGCACTCATCGGTCTTACCGCCCTAACACTAATGTCTTGCGGTACTGTCAGGGGTCATACGTTACTGTCCTCTAGCACTACTGTCAGGGGCCTTGCTTTACTGTTCTATAACACTACTGTCAGGGGGTCTTACTGTAATGTCCTTTAACAATACTGTCCGGGGGTCTTGCGGTACTGTCAGGGGTCATACGTTACTGTCCTCTAGCACTACTGTCAGGGCCTTACGGTATTGTCCTCTCACGACTGTCTTGCTACTGGTTTAACTCTTTAGTTCCTACCTCTTTGTAACTACTTTATTTCTGTATGTGGTTAGTATGAAAAATTACTTTTATATAAAAGTAAGTATATTTACAAATACAGGATGGGAATTATAAACTTTTTGTGAATTATAAACTAGTGTTATACAGACCGTTGGCTGACTTTCTGCTGGCAGATGAATGATGCATGGACGTATGAGATCTGTCCTCAACCCCTAATGGTATGTACCCAAAGCTCAAACTGTTAGGACTATATAATAAGTACTACTCATTAATTGTCTTCATTTTCGACCACTTCGACCGACTATCTCCTCAATTAAATACGTCTGGTTAATAGGTATAAAATAAAATGACGTATAGATATAAATGACGTAAAATTTAACAGTTTTTCTTTTTAATTTCGTAACTTTTAAGCCGAAAAAACTTAATATTCCTTGGTCCCAAAATGACATAGGGAGATCTTTATACATCATAAAAATTTATTTTTAAATTTTCAATACCCTGTTTTTTAAAAAAAAAAAAAATATCCTAATAGAAGGATTCCTCCCGACAGTACAATTATTTTTACCGTCTGTGTACCTAGTTTTTGAAAATTAGCAGAATTAGTAGTAGTGTTAATATTTAATTCAACTTTATTCTCTAATTCAAATTCACAGATTCATGAAATTAATCTTGGATATCAGTCTGTCACTGGATCGCTGGGTTGAGGTGGGAAGTAGAAACCTCAGCCCGAGCTGGGGTTCTAGCCGATTATTTCATTTCAGATTTCAAGCAATCAGTTTAGTTTGGTGTATGGTCTGAAATCCTTGCTTTGATATGGTCTGAAATTCAAGGTCAATTTAGTAGCCAGGACTCATCAAACAGTGTAAGTTGTAATGCCATTTTTATCATTTATGAAAAAACTGTTTGATTTCTATAAGTTATTTGAAAAGGAAATTAGTTTAAGAATAAATAAATTTATTATCGTTTAACTATCAATAAATAATAATGAACATTCATATGTAAATGTTTTGTTCTCTTACTTCCCCTTTTATATTGATATTTACAGTAAAGGTCCTCTTCACTCGTCAGCCCTGGTATTTTTTATCAGAACCAATTCAGTTCAGAACACTCAAGTCATGTCCTATTTTATTAGTTGCGATATTACACAATAGTAATTCTAGAGTTTGTTGAGTGATATAAATTCAGTTGTGATTTTAATCAACTCAACTAAACTGTTTATTTTCACTTACTCAATCATGCAATAGCAGTAGGGAAAGCCGTTTGAGTCGAAAACTAGATATTATTTTGTATATATTATCTATAAAAGTCTAACTTCTAGAGAATAAAATGTACACCATAAAGCATAAAGTGAGATTTGACTAGTATAAGAAGATCCTT
>NW_027110347.1:661299-665441 GCF_000696795.3 Halyomorpha halys
TTTTGTATATATTATCTATAAAAGTCTAACTTCTAGAGAATAAAATGTACACCATAAAGCATAAAGTGAGATTTGACTAGTATAAGAAGATCCTTCACATATTGGAGTTTTTTTTTTATGCATGTATTTGTGGTCCAATGGATATTTTTTTCACACCATTTTAGGCATCCTTTTTCATATTTCTATATAAAAGCTTTGGGCTGCATGCCATTCGATCAGATGTTTCCTATTCCTAAATAATGGAAAAATTCTGTTTTAGAGGCGCGCATTTTTCCCACGAACCAGAAGCAGGCTTGGTTGTGGCCAACACCCATAAGAGGGAATACACTAGATATTTTTTATATATTTTTTTCTGTATTCCACTTGATACCTCTCTTTAATAATAATAAAATATTCATCTCTATATTTCAATAAAACTTTTAATTTCGTCTCACAATATACAATACGTTTCGTAATTCCAAAGTCAGATTGATGTATATGAAAAATGCTGAGAACATTATAGTCTAATTTTTATATACATCAGTTGTTCATTTCTTTATTTTAGTTAATGTTGTCAGCTATCCAGTTTGATCTTTTTGGCATTGTGAAAATAATTGAAATTCACTGTGAACTGCAATAAAACTGAAAGTCGGAGATACGCCACTTGAGCTTGTTATTACACATTTCAATATATTTAGTAATACTACTTGACCCTCAGGTTTTGTGCACTATTGAAGACTTCTATCAGTAAATAACTTAAATCGTAAACTATAGAGGATATTATACTATAGATCATATTATAACTTAGGGGATATTATACTATAGAGGATATTACACAATTAACTATTAGACTATAAATATTAGAGAACACAACTTGGTTACATTAGAAAGTGCCAGAGAACCGAGACCCAATGGAAATTAATGTCCAGAGAGTGAGAAAAAGACGTGGACTGCAGAGGTCAGAGGAATCCTCTAGAGAGACTTCAGAAGCGTCTGAAGCATCGGGAACAGAAATAGAAGACAAAGGAAGGAAACGCACTGGCGAAATGAGAAGTAGACGAAAGCGAGTAGGTGAAAGGAGGAGGTCCTACGAAGAGATCTGTGGAGGGTGGTAGCAGAGGGGCGACCGCACGTTGGTAAACAACAACGTGAAGGGAGAACGCAGCGGTCTGCCTATCATCTGTGTGAGAGGCGTGACGTGGTTGGGGGATACCGGGAGTTCGCACACGATCCTGAGTCGAGAGGCGCTTGAGTAGTGGAACGACAACAAGAAGAAACTTGAGGTATGTTCATGCCAATGTCAACTAATCACCCTGGGTGGGCCCTGTAGTGTGGAAGGGGAAATCGACATAAATCTGAGTAAATGGGGAGTTCGGGGGGACGTAAAGGTCCATATCGTGCAACAGATGCTGCGAGAATACCAGGCTATTATAGGATGTGACCTACTAATGAAGAGGCGAGCTCGTATAACGAGAAAAAGGGACGGATGGAACATTCGAATAGGGAAAAAGAGGTTTAGGGGCCAACGGGTTCTAGGGGACCAACAGGTAGGCGCGGTAAACCAGGCAGGAAATTGGAGGCGAGCGTTAATTGAAGAATACGGGGACATATTCTTTCGGGGGGTGGGGGAACCACTGGGGGTGACTGGAAGAACGGTTCACGAAATTCCGTTGAAACAGGAGAGGGTGACTTATGTGAAAGAGAGGCGGTACCCACCACAAGCACCATATCCGAGAGGAATTGGAGAATTTAAAGGTCCAGGGGATAATCGTCGATAGTAAGTCGCCATTCAATAGCCCTTTATGGGCAGTACGGAAAAAATCCGCACCAGGGGAAGCCGCAGAGAAGTATAGACTGGTAGTGGACTACCGACAACTAAACGACAACACGGTGGATGAGAGGTACCCTATCCCGCGATTCGAGGATATTCTGGACAGGTTGGGTGGCGCGACCGTGTTTAGTACCCTCGATTTGAAGGCTGGTTACCACCAGATAGAAATGCATCCACGGGACCGCTGTAAAACGGCTTTCACGTTTGAGAGGGGTCATTTTGAGTTCACAAGAATGCCGTTCGGACTCAAAAATGCCCCCATCACATTTCAACGTCTTATGGACGAATTATTAAGAGGCATTGATGAAGCAATGTGCCAAATATATATGGATGACTTGTTGATCTTCAGTAAGACAGAAAGTGACCATGTAACGCATTTACGGGAAGTGTTCCAAAGGGTTCGGGAGTTCGGGCTGAAACTGTCGCCAGAAAAATCTTGTTTGGGGCAAGAAAAGATATCTTTTTTGGGCCATACGATATCCCGACATGGCGTCATGCCTGATCCGCAGAAGGTCGACGCAATCCGGAGAATGGAGATACCCAGGGATGTTCGGGGGATCCGACGGCTGTTGGGAACGCTGAACTACTATAGGAGGTTTGTGCCGGAAATGGCGGAGTATCTAGTTCCTATTAATAACCTACTGAAAAAAGGGAATCGCGTAGTAGTAACACCCGGCATGGAAGACAATATACGGAAATGTATGGAAAAATTGCAAGAAGAACCCGTGTTAGCATTTCCAGATTTCAATCGGCAGTTCACAATCACCACTGATGCCAGCGAATACGCCTTGGGAGCAGTACTCTCTCAGGAAGGAAACGGAGCGGAGAAACCGATAGCTTACGCTAGTCGGCGACTTACGGACGCAGAGACAAGGTACAGCGCATTGGAGAGGGAGTTACTGGGCATAGTGTGGGCCGTAGACCATTTTCGTCCCTACGTATTTGGAAGAAAATTTAAGATTCAGACAGATCATCGCCCCCTCCAATGGGTGGGAAAATTGAAAGAATCCTCAGCCAGGGTTACCCGATGGAAGGAGCTCCTTTCCCAATATAATTTCGAAATAGCCTACAAACCGGGTAAAGAGAACGTGGTGGCAGATTGGCTATCGCGCGCAATAACCGTGAACGCGATAGAGGATGAACAAGGGGGACCGTCCGGAGATCTGCGTCAATTTTTGCGCGAGTGGACGCCTGGGGAAGACGATAGCCAAAACGCGAGAGAGCGGAGAGACGCGGATGAGGGCCATAGCACGCGCGATCAGGAACTGATAGCTCGAGTGGCGATCGACCAGTGGAGATGGAGGAAATAGAAGAAATCATAAATCATAAGCCCAAAAAAATCATTTGGAAGACAAGAAAAACAGGTATGATGAAAATAGAATACAGTAAATACGGGAGAAGCTCTTTAACGACTATCTGGTCAACGCCAGGAGTAGGAGAAGAACAGATATGTAGAGCACTGAAGGATGCGTCGAAGGCAGGAAGGAAGTATTACCTGTTTGTAGGAAACGCCGTAATTTGGGGAAAAATTAAGCGCCTGTAGCGGACGGAACAATTGGGTGTAGACAGGACCTTCATTATTCGCTACTAGTCGACACACTACGGGACGTAGAACAACAAAAAGAAGTTACGCTTGCCTACCACCAGGGCAAGACAAACCACAGAGGGATAGCGGAAACGATACAGGCACTGCGGCGGAAATACTTCTGGTGGGGTATTAAACGAACGGTTCAGGAGGTCATAGGGATCTGTCAGGTGTCTGAGAGCTAAATATGATCGTCATCCCCCCAAAGGTATACAGGAAGAAACTCCAACCGCGGATATGCCGTTAGTCGATTTACAGGTCGACACTTTTACCTGGAGGGGATACAAATGGGTCACGGCCATTGATCTTTTTAGCAAGGTGGCCATGGCACATCTAATCAAGGACAGGTCAGCGGATGCAATACTAGAAGCGTTGCGAACTTGGTTCCAATTCTATGGAATACCGGATCGCATCTCGTCGGACGGCGGTCGGGAGTTCGATAACGCGGCGATCCGGGACGAGACGAAGTCACTCGATGTGGTCTGACACTTGAACACCCCGGGGCATCCGAAGAGTAGGGGAGGAATTGAACGTCTACACAACACTCTGAGTGACCACTTGCGGGTCTATTAGTTGGATAAGGGGCTAGAACCGGACGAAGCGATGAATAGGGTGATTGTAGTGCTATGTATCGAGGAATTAGCCATGATTTTAACAATATGTCGTTTATTAAGGTGTTTCGTCATCTGCCCCTGATCAGGGTATCCTTCTGGGAAGCTTTTAGCATCCTCGGATATGGAAACATCT
>NW_027110347.1:669261-670297 GCF_000696795.3 Halyomorpha halys
GGTATTTAATTGGTAAACTGGTAAACACACAAACAGCCTTTGGAAAGGAATCCAATTATAATAGTTTTTTAGGACTCAATTTATAATCAATTAATTAACTTATTTTTGGATAATTGCCTTCAGCGATTATCCTGGCATCCCAAGTAAATCTGCTACTAGAACATAGCAGCAGCATACAATCACTCCATCCATACAGTTACAGGGTTCTCCCCCTTCGGAGTTTTATTTCGAATGCGCGGACGGAGGCGGGATTACAGAAGTACAGCGGGTGAGGGCGAAACGATCCATAACGGAGCATCTCTACGTAAAGTATGGGATAGGGTTAAAAGTAGGCTCGAGGGCGAAAAGGCTAAACGTGTCGCGCGTCAAAACACTGATGTCAGAGACGTTACGGGTAAAATTGGGATTGGGACGATTGTCTATCGCCGTGTGGGTACTAATAGGGGAAAAGAGGTCCAACGTTATGAGGCCATTCAGGGTGAATGTGATCAGGGAGAATGAACCCAAGAAGCGAAAAACTGTCCATATCGAACAGTTAAAGCTCCCTATGAGGGGAACCCAATAATGCGTTGAAGTTTTAAGCAGTGAGAGATTTTCAAGAAGTTGTTTTGTGTTTTTTTTCCTATCTTATTTTACAGCAAATTATTAATGGACGGAAATGCGAGTTCGTGCCTAATTTTATTTAGGTTCTTTTGAGGTTTTTGTTAGTATAGTGTTATATTGATTTCCGATGAAATTGTGTAAAAAGTTTTCTTTTCTTATGTAATAGTAGCGTTTAGAGATGATATTTTCTATTCTGTAATTCTGTTGAAGTATCATTTTATTTAATATTTTATTTTTGTACAAGATTCACAGTGTGAATGAAGAAAATGTATCATAGAAGTTAAGTTTATTCATGTGCCGTTTTGTTAAGATTATACCATAGCATTTTATTGAGTATTTTGTAATTCTATCTTTGTATATTTTTCTTTTTTTTTTTAGTTTAAGAAAATTATTTCATAAACTGGAAGGGGGGAGTTATGATAGGATAAGGCAC
>NW_027110347.1:676255-677118 GCF_000696795.3 Halyomorpha halys
AGATAGTCGATAAGCCTGGAAAAGAGAATGTGGTTGCGGATTGGTTGTCCCGGGCACTAATCATTAATGCGTTAGAGGAGGATCAAGGAGAACCATCGGGGGACGTCAGAAAATTCCTAAGAAAATCGACTCCAGGGGAAGGGGAGACTTCTCACACAACCACGGGGGGAAGGAACCCCGTTGTTGGGGACTTAGATTTAGATTTATCTTAAATCATTTACACAGACTTGTACAAAAGTGACATGTACTTTAGTATTTTTTAATTCCGCTAATATTACTAATAGTCATCCTTATCATGAAAAAAATAAGTATTAGTATTATTACCACTCTAGTTTTTACACTTGTACTATCAACTAATACTATTAGCTTTCATTATGAAACAGGCCCCTGGAGTGCCTCCTCCTTAATCTCAGGTATACAGATTTCCGTGTTTTTGGTTTGTTTAATGTGTCATAGTATCGGAGTGCAAATATGGAGAAGTGTGAGTAGAAGACAAGTGTAAATAGTCTTATTATGTAGATAAAAAAATTGTGTAATTATCAAATTTTATGTTAAGTTTTTGTTAAAGTGTGTCTATCTAGTTTTTTTTGTAACATATAGAATGATATTTTATTTTCTGTTATTTGTGTTATTTTTATTTATTTATTTTTTTTTTGGAGTTTACGAGGAATTGTCCGTAAACTGGCAGGGGGAGTTATAAACAGAGCATAGGTATTATGACTCTTAATACCTAAATTTCCCATGTCAACAAGCCAGAATGTATATATATAGAGGATTACACAGGAGAATAAATCAGTATCTTAGTTGAGCTTATGTGCGTTATTTAGGGCCCCATTTTCCCTTTTTTTTGAAGTTTTGATTCT
>NW_027110347.1:677568-679414 GCF_000696795.3 Halyomorpha halys
TATGAGTGTGGAAACGAAGGGCACATGGCGAGGCATTGCCCGTATCTATTCAGGCGGAGGAATGCGAACCAGGGCGAACCCATGGAGGTGAATGCTCAGAGAGTGGGGAGAGGAGGAATTCCAAGGAGATCGTATGGATCAGAGTCAGAATCGACCGAAACGTCCGAGGAATCGGAAACAGAGCCGGAGGGAGGTGCAAAAGGATTTGAGAAGGTAAGAAGAGGAGGGAGGTGAGCGGAGGAGGAAGGAAGAAGACAGGAGGAAATCTGAGGTGCGTAACAGTGGAGAGGCGGCCGCATGTTGGTGAGTTGCAGCTTTGAAGGAAAGCGTGGCGGTCTGCCTATCATCTGCGTGGGAGGAGTGAGGTGCCTTATCGACACCGGGAGTTCAAACACCATCTTGTGCAGTGGAGCGTTGGAGAGGCTGAGAGGTGGAGAGGAGAGACCCCAGGTTAAGGTATGTAAGTGTAAGTTAATCAACCTGGGTGGGCCCTGTAGCGTCGAAGGGCGGGCAAGTATGGGGTTGAGTCGGTGGGGGGGTAGCCGATTCGATTATGGTACATGTGGTCAAGGAAATGCCTCGGGAATATTAGGCAATTATAGGATGTGATTTGTTGAGTAAAGTGGGCTTGAGAGTTAAGAATAAGGCAGGGCGATGGGATATTAGAATAGGGAGTTACACATTTCCGGGTCAGGGACTAGGAAAGGATAGTAGCGTACGGGTGGGGGCAATTAGTAGTGAAGGAAATTGGAGACAGGGTATCATGCTGGAGTTTGAGGATATCTTCTTTAAAGAAGGGGAGGTGTTGTCGGCAACGGGGGAGACGGTGCACGAAATAGAGTTAAAGCGAGAAAAGGTAACCTATGTAAAGGAACGTCGATATCCACAGGCTTTACGTGAGCATGTACGGGAGGAAATCGAGAATTTAAGGAAACAAGGCATTATTGTCCAACAGCCCCTTATGGGTGGTGAAAAAGAAAGCAGTAGCGGGGGAGCAAAAGGAGAAGTACCGAGTAGTCATCGACTATCGAAAATTAAACGAGAAAAGGGTGGATGAACGGTACCCTATTCCCCGGTTGGATGATATACTGGATAGGTTGGGTGTATCAACGATATTTAGTAGTCTGGATCTCAAGGCTGGGTATCATCAAATAAGGATGCATTCAAGAGACCAACCAAAAACGGCATTCACGTTCGAACGTGCCCACTACGAGTTTACGCGAATGCCGTTTGGACTGCCCCCATCACTTTTCAGAGACTTATGGACGAATTTCGTAGGGGTATAGACGAGTCCATGTATCAAGTGTACATGGACGATTTATTGGTTTTCAGTAAATCAGAGAGGGAACACAGGGCACATCTGGAGACCATATTTAACAGGATTAGACAGTTCGGACTCAAATTATCCCGAGAAAAATCCTCGTTGGGTCAGAAGGAGATCGGCTTCTTGGGACATGTCATTTCGAAGGACGGCGTTAAACCCGATGCCCACAAAGTGGAGGCATTTCAACGATTGGCAGTCCCTAGAGATATTAAGGGGATCAGGCGGCTGCTGGGGGCCCTTGATTACTACAGGCGCTTTGTGCCAGAGATGGCGGAGCAGTTGATCCCCCTGAACAACCTCTTAAAAAAGGGTAGCAAAATAGTAGTAGCGCCAGTAATGGAAAACAACATTAAGCGTTGTGTGGAACGGCTACAACGAGAACCGGTACTGGCGTTCCCAGATTTCAGCAAGCAGTTCACGATCACGACGGATGCCAGCGAATACGCGTTGGGGGCAGTGCTTTCGCAGGATAGTGAGAAGGGAGAACGTCCAGTGGCATACGGAAGGAGGAAGTTGACGGAC
>NW_027110347.1:679464-680305 GCF_000696795.3 Halyomorpha halys
ATATCTTGTAATACGAATGCAGTAACGGAATTGTTTTTTAGCTTCTCTCTATTTCTTGGCCTTTCTCGTTTTAGCTTAGGCTGGAATTTTATGGAGAAGAATATTCTGAGAGCAGCGGTTCTAACAGTACCAGACAATCCTCCTGCAATTACAATGGTTGAGTCACAGGATCAGGGGGTGCCACCACTACCAACAACTACCTTGGCGGCAGAGATAGGTGAGTTTTATCAAAGGTGGCGACCATCTGATAGCACGCATAGCGGCAAAGGAAAATCTGTTGGACGGGGAGGACGCTAATCCTTAAGAGCGGCGGATCCTAAGCCAGATCCAGGCTGATCAGGACACGCCGTGGAGTCTAGTAAAGGATAGACTAAAAAAGGCGTTCGACGGTGGCAGATGGACACCCGAGGAAGATATTTTTCCGATGTTCCGTGAAGAGAAGAAGCCGAGGCAAAGTAAGGGGCAGTTCGTTTGAGTCCTCCTTGCCCGTTTCGATCAGATTACGGAGAAGATGAGAGAAACGAGATGAGTAGCGGAGGTGCAATCCGTTATGGGATTCTTGTCCACCATTCTAAAAGTACAACTCGCCAGGGAGACAGGTAAACGAGAGGGCCTGCCTAGAGATCGCACTTTCATGGACTGCGCTCAGGGAAGAGGAAGCTAGGATAGGAATCGAAGATCGGAATCGAATCGCCGGTTGGACAAGGGTCTCGTACAGTCGACCACTCGTTCAAGCTCGTGGAGACGGAGAGAGTTTCGAGATAGCGGAAGGGAAAGAAGTGGGACCGGAGACAGACGACCGAACCAAGGCAGCAAGCCGAAGGTTAGTGTAAGGAGAGAG
>NW_027110347.1:683125-685268 GCF_000696795.3 Halyomorpha halys
TATATAGGAGAGATTTGATAGGAGCCTTCGTTCCGATCACCCGCCGGAGACAAGAAGCAATATCTCCCCTCCCCCCAGCTCGCTATAGACACGCCATTCTCCCTTCGCCCGATTCTGTTCCGTGACCATCATCTTGTTCCCGCAATAGATGGGATGCCCCACGGGGTACCGTTAGGAACCAACTGTCAGTGAGCTATCGATACCAAACTTACTATCTAACCGCTGCTTTGTCTTAAGTGTCACTGGGGAGATACTATATCATAACTCGACTATATTTACCTTGAAACTTATTCCATTCCGATATGTTAAGGAAGCATAAATTAGAAATGAACCATAGAACTATTTAAATACTTCAGAGACATTTTGTACTAGAAAGAACAGGAAACCACCACAATTTTTGTTCAGCACAAATTTTAATTAGGATTTCATAATTTATTTTAGTATAAAGGATGAGCATTTTTTATTTATCATAACAATTTTACTGGCACCATAAAAAATAAATAAAATCTTTTTTTTTTTTTTTAAATAAAATCTGAAAATGCAGTGCAATATTTATAGTTGGCTGTGGTGTAATGGCAGTGGCAGTGGTGCATTCTGCTTACCTTCAGCCGAACTATAATTGAAGTTTCTTCTTACAATCGTAGAGTACTGAGATCTTTGTCTTAATGATTGTGATTAGAACGTTTATTTTTTTCTGAATATAACTTTTTTCAGCAGGTCAAGAAATTTGGCAATCGTAAGAACATACTAGTTTTAGCAAACAATTATACACGTTATCGTTTTGTTTGAGCAGCAATTTCAAACGTATATGCAGTTTTTTTTTTTTAATTCATGTATTAGTTCTTTTTTGTATTTATTTAGTAAACAGTTCTACTGGTATGATTGGTAACGGTATCTATTAATGATTTTTGTAAATTTGGTTAATTGATAGAAAAGTTGTAGCGGATCACTGGAGAGGAGAGGTACGAGGAAGTGAAACAGAGGGAATAATGTATTGGTAAATTGTTATTTGGCTTTGTCCGAAAAGGAGGAAAACTAATATTTCTATAAAGGATAGAAGAAAGGAAAAAAAAATAGATTTTTTGTTAAGAAAAAATATATTTAAGTGAATTGTATTCAGTATATTGATGATAATTGTTTGAAAAATGAAAAATGTTAATTTATTGTAGTGTATCCAATTATGGGTTGATGGGTACGACGTTGTGTGCTATAGCAACCCAATGCATTAGGCTAACATGGCAAAATAAGAGCATTTCTCTCTGGAATGATTATGGAAAAATAATATATTTATTTACAATATGGACAAATAATGTATTTAGTAACAATATTGACATTATGGAAAATCATTTACTAAAAAATATTATTGCCCCAACGGCATACAGAAAAGAGTGAGCATTGTTTGCTGATGGAATTAGTTTGTGTCGGATCTTGATCCTTAGCTGGGTAAGTACCAATGAAACATTTTTTTCCACTTCCGGTCATAGAAAGGTCAACGACCTTCCGGGCAACTACCTTTAACACTGTTCTTTGAATAAAACAAGCGTGAATCTATTCACATGAACGCTATGAAATTCCAACGCTATTAAAAATCTAACAACAAGGCAATCCCTTACATCCCACCCTCCACCCTACTTCAATGCTTGTCTAGCCGTAATTGGAAGAAACAATATTCTCACTATTTCAGACAAACATTCTTATGAACACCATTTAGATAGTAGATATTATATTTAGTATAGATATTATGCTATGTACTGTCTTGAGATTTAATCGGGATGCCTGGGTAATCGCAAAAGACAATTATCCAAAAATAATTTAGTTAATTAATTAATTATGTATTGAGTCCTAAAAAATATGATTGGATTCTTTTCCAAAGGCTTTTTGTGTGTTTACCAGTTTACCAATTAAATACCTTTATATTTAAAAAAATGTTACTATTAATTATATAATATAATAACAAATGGTATATTGGGTTATATTGGTTATATATTGGGGTATATAAACTACATAAAGAGACTAAGTATTTATTTACAATTTATTACTATGATTAAAATGGTTGTAATGATTCAGATAAATGGTTTGCCATAAAATATAGATTATTACATTAAAATTTATTACCTAATATCTACATATACTTGTTGATTTG
>NW_027110347.1:690117-691717 GCF_000696795.3 Halyomorpha halys
TATATATATATATATATAACTTATGTAAAGTCTGGTGATGAGAATAAAAAATAAGGAAAAAGGGACATTATGTTTAGCATAGATATTAAATTTAGATGATAGATATTATGTTTTGCATAGATATTAAATTTAGATGTTAGATATTATATTTAGCATAGATATTATACTTAGATGATAGATTTTATATTTAGCATAGATATTCCATAACGCTCATACACTCGTAGTTAATAAGAAAATAATTTTTCTTGGTTATTATAGCTTTTTGTTTATTTTTATTTAACTTTTAAATGTCAATCTTTCTGGACGCCCTTTGTGAACTCAGTAACGGTTCTTTAAGAGCTCAAAATATCACTTTGGATATATCTATCTCTTTGGACTCTCGCAGAGCCAATATATTTCATCTCACACAGCTTTGTTCTTGTTGTCAGAACGTTGAGTAGGAAGGTATGCTTCGATATGGTCCCACTTGTCAATAATTTACAATCTATATTTTTCGGGGTCATTTTGGGGTTTCTTTCTCATTTTTTAGAACTAAAAAAAAATCGATTACATTTTATCAATATTAACTTAAAAGACTTTTCTTTTAACAATATATGGGTAGGTAACTGAATAACACTAACATTTTGGGATACTGTTTACAATCATAGGATCAATATTAAATTGTAAAACTATTTTAACTACATTATAAACAATCTGAGCAAGTTTAATAATGATCTTCGCATCGCAAAGTGAGTTATATGTTAAGTCTTATTGAAATAACAAGTTGAGCTTTATCTATCATATGACAAATAACGTAACTTAAAGCCAAATTCAACGGGGCTATTCAACCACAGCCACCCTAAAGCCCCGATTTAGCTCCCAGCGACTTCTTTTTGTTTCCCCTAATCAAAGAGACCTGAAAGGGAATTGACTTGACACGATTCCATTGGTCCGGGAAGCTTCGATGAGGTTTCTTGGAACTTTCAACGGAAAGAGTTCCCGCGACCTAGTAAACAATTAACAAGACACAGGCAGCGTCGAGCCCGAGGGTCATATATTGAAAACTATGTTGTACTCTAACCTTTAATACATTTTGACTTTTGAGACCAGTCACAGAAAATTTGTTAAAGTACAATCTCCAATAAGAATCGTGAGAGATATTAGGGATTAATGACCTAAATCATCAATCTGAATCGTGATATATATTAGGTATTAAAGACCAACAATATTCAATCAAATATTGCTCAAATTGTAAATAGAAAGAACAAGTGTATAAACTTATTCCTGATGTAGAATGAAATGTTATCGTGGTTTGTACGGTAGCTATATCCTCTATAAATTATTTCATTTAGTAATTTATGAATCTAATTCATGTTGCATTGTAATTCACATTTACAATAATGAATCAGTCAAAATTTGGATGAAATTTATTTTAAAAGTGATAAATTAATAAGAATTTTCATGTGGAAACGTAACGGTAACGGCTGTAGTTAGGAGGGCAGTGCCACTATCCCTTTTCTAGAATACTATTGAATCGGATCTCCAATATAACTTGGCTTAGGATTCCTTACTCTTCTCATATTTCTGTGATATGTATAGCGTATTGTACAGTATATAATGC
>NW_027110347.1:692116-694732 GCF_000696795.3 Halyomorpha halys
AAGGTACAAGGGTACCTATTATCTCCATTAAAACCTAGGGACCCATGTAAGCACTACAGTAATCTATATATAGAGGATTAAAACGAGGAATAGCAGCAGGATCAGCAGTCTTTAAGCTGATCTTGTGTGAGTCATTTCACGGTCCTTTTCCCTTTTTTTTTGAAGTTCTGCATGAGGCAGACCTTTCCAAAGGCTCATGGATGAGTTCCTACGAGGCATCGACGAATCGATATGCCAAGTATATATAGATGATCTCTTGTTTTTTAGTAAATCCGAAGAAGAACATGTGGCGCACTTGAGGGTGGTGTTCCGGAGAATTCGGCAGTTTGGTCTCAGGTTGTCGCAGGAGAAGTCGACGCTGGAGGAAAGGGAGATAAACTTCTTGGGAGACATGATATCACAGGAAGGGGTTAGGCCCGATGCCCATAAGCTTGAGGCATTGCGTAGGATGGTAGTGGCCAGGGATGTAAAAGGCATTCGCAGGCTTTGGGGGGCCCTAAATTACTATCGCCGCTTTGTCCCGGAAATGGCGGATAGGTTGGTTCCGCTTAATAATTTGCTGAAAAAGGGTTCCAAGATTGTTATCATACCGACCACTGAAGATAACATTCGGCGTTGTATGGAGGAACTCAAGAAAGAAACGATACTAACGTTCCCAGACTCCCAGAAGACCTTCACTATTACAACTGACGCGTGCGAGTACGCACTGGGAGCAGTGCTGTCCAAGGAGGGTCCGGGGAAGGTGCGCCCAGTCGCGTACGGCAGCAGGCGGTCGATGAGTGCAGAGTCGAGGTACTCGAACGGGAATTGCTTGGCATTGTTTGTGCAGTAGATCATTTCAGACCCTACGCTTTCGGGAGAAGGTTCTGGGTCCATACAGACCACAGCCCGCTTCAATATGTACGATACGGGAAAAGCGAGATTGCAACAATTTGGTCGGTACCTGGAGCCAAGGAGGAACAAATTTGTAGAGCCCTCAAAGGCGCGTCAAAACCAGGGAGGATATACCACATCTCCGTGGTTAACGCCGTCATCTGGGATAAGATTAAGAGGTTGTGGCGGTCAGAGCTGATAGGTGTCGATCGTTTGTTCATTAGGTACACGGTGATGGTGAAAACTATTGGAGAGGAAAAGCGCCAGAAAGAGATTACCCTTGCTTACCACCAGGGAAAAATGAACCATCGGGGTCTATATAAAACATTTCAAGCTCTCAGACGTAGATATTTTTGGTGGGGGGTGCGTCGGACGATACAAGATACAATAGGGGGTTGTAACGTGTGCTTTAGTACAAAATATGATAGACATTCCCCAGAGCAACACAAGAGGAAACACCTACGGCCGACAGACCACTGACTGACCTCCAGAATGACACTTTTACTTGGAAAGGGTATAAGTGGGTGACAGTCTTTGACCTGAAAGTGGTAAAGTGGCAATGGCGGAACAGGTAAAGGATCGTTCGGCGGAAACGGCACCTGGTTCTAATTTTATGGCGTTCCTGACTCAATTTCGTCTGATGGGGGGCGAGAGTTTGATAATTCCCTTATCCGAGAGGAAATGAAACTTCTCGAGGTTAGGTGGCATTCTAACACTCCGGGACACCCTAAAGGTAGAGGTGGGATCGAGAGATTACATAGTACCCTCAGCGACCACCTCCGAGTTTACAACGCCGATAAAGGTTTGGAGCCGGATGAGGCAAAATATCAAAGCAGTTGCGGCTTATAACCATTCAATTCACACCGTCACGGGTTTTTCGCCGTTTGAGGTGCTTTTCGGTTTACGGGGACGCCACAGAGACTTTCGAGGGACAGCATTCGGGGAGGAAGAAATAGTTACTCAAAATGTAGTCGTTCGGAAGTTGTGGGGGAAGGTCCGGGGACGCATAGAGAGGGAAAAACAGAAAAGGTTTTCTCGTCATAACCTCAATTTGAGAGGCGTGATGGGGAGGAGGGGAGTAAAAATTGGGACCATCGTATACCGTAAATTAGGGACCAATCGCCGAAAGGAGGTACTGCGCTACGAGTACCCATTTAGGGTGATTACTCTTCGACAACACAACATTGTCACAATAGATAGTTTGAGTGAACCACGCGAAAGAAGAACGGTTCACTTCGAGCAGTTAAAACTGGTTGATATGTCACCACCTACGGACCTGGAGTGCCCCCATCTTAATACCAGGGAAACGTTATACACTAGGTGCTGTGGACAATTTTCTGTGTGTGCGTAGAAGCAGTGGTTCTTTTTTTTTTTTAATTATTTGATTTGACTATTTTCTGTTCTAATGTATAATATTTGTCCAAGATTGTATGAGGAGTTTTTGTAGATGAAGGAATAATTGTTTTATTTTAGTTTTTAGGTTACATTGTATTTTTATTTCTGTACCTCTATTAGTTTACGAGATGTGTTCGTAAACTGCTAGGGGGGAGTTAAGGTACAAGGGTACCTATTATCTCCACTAATACCTAGGGACCTATGTAAGCACTAGAATAATCTATATATAGAGGATTAAAACGAGGAATAAAGTAGTCTTTTAGCTGATCTTGTGTGAGTCATCTCACACTGTCCTTTTCCCTTTTTGTTTTTAAGTTCTGCTTGAGGCGGAGCTTATCTTATATATGT
>NW_027110347.1:694782-696062 GCF_000696795.3 Halyomorpha halys
TATAATATCATTCATAAATCATTAGTAATAGCAATACAATTTCAATGTAATATGTTGAAAAATACATAATTAGCAACTAAATCAAAGATGGTAATTATTACTAAGATTGACCCCAGAAAGTCTTCAGGATTTGTAACACATCTCAAATTTAATTAAAAATTAGTTTTATTAATATTTTTAAAATGTGAGAAGGCTCCTAGAGTAATATTTATTAGTATATAATATGGCACCTTTGTATCGAATTTGCTGCTGATATTGCCGCCTTGCCACGGTAAGTTGGTCTCAGTCAGAGCTCTTCAGTCATCATTGCTCAGAGTCCTGTCTTCCTTATCCCACTACAGCGATATCGTCCTGTTCTCATTAAATCCTTTGGTGGAGCTCCTTCTCCTATTAGCTTGATGGATGCAACAATAAAACAAGATAAGCCCAGGGCTGCCTCCCATAACAGATCGGTGGATTAGCCTGGTAGATTTTAGTTGGCGACAAAGTAGGGGGAATCAGAGAACCAGCTAGAATTATCCTACAATATTAATATCCTACTGACAAATCTAAATTTTATGGGGTCCATTCATTAATAAAATATATGTCATTCATTAAAAAAGTAAAATTACTATAACACTATTTAAACTAATTGCTCTTCACTTAATATCAGAATATGACTTGAGTTCGTTTATAGCGAAAACAACCAGATAAACTTGGTGTTTATAAAATCCAGGTTGCTTCTTAAGTTACCTTTTCTATTGAACTGCTCGCCGTAGTGGATGGAAGTGACTTCTGATAGTTGATTTCTGTTTTAAGATTCTGTTTTTGGCCTCTCTTTGCAAAACACATTGCTAGCTTACATGTTTTAACCTTGAACGCATAGTTTCGCTGTTCGAAATTTAACAGTAAGTAAAACAACTATTTATTTTGTGAGATGGCAACACTGCGTGGACAACACTGACGAGGGAGAGCAGGGGAGAAGGTTTTTTTTTTTGTGGTTGGACAAGAGTGATAATGAGAGTGCGAGTGCGTATGTTTGTCCTAGTTTGGTGAAAGTTTTATTAGTTGTGATTTTGACTACTGAGTTGTGAGGGACTCTTTCTTTTATTATTGAGATTATTCTCTAACCTATATGTAAGTGTTTAAGCTAATACAATATTGAGATCTATGGTATTGTTTATTCTTCATCTCTCTTATTTTCTTCACAATTAAAAAGAGGCTATAGCCCCTACATTTTGGTGTCAGGTGTGGGGTGAATAACTATCAAAGAAATATATAAATATATATACAGGCAAAAC
>NW_027110347.1:698792-702387 GCF_000696795.3 Halyomorpha halys
GCATTTGAACGAGACGGACCGGAGAGAAATCATGGATATTTTAATTGAGTATTGGAAGGAGTTAGCTCCGGGGGATAAAGGAAAATTAGTCGGTACCGACTTTGTCCATCATACTATAGACACCGGCGATGCTCGTCCTATTGCAGTTAGACCGTACCGTACCCCGCATAGCCTCTGGCCGATTGTGAAAGAGCAGATCGAGGAGCTTCTCGAGAAAGGGGTGATTCTGCCTTCTACTAGCCCATGGTCAGCCCCGATAATCCTCGTTAGGAAGAAGACTGCTCCAGGAGAAGATCCTAAGTATAGGTTTTGCACGGATTTTCGTAGACTGAATTATGTTACGCGTACAGACACATATCCGCTGCCGAACATTAATGAAACTTTGGACAGGCTAGGGAAAAGTCAATGGTTTACCCCCCTTGACTTGACGAGCGGTTACCACCAATTGCCGATTCGCCCAGAGGACTGCGAAAAAACAGGGTTTAGCACTACAGGACATTATGAGTAAGTAAGGATGGCTTTTGGATTGGGAGGAGCACCAGCTACATTTCAGCGCTTCATGGATAGATTGCTGAGCGGACTTCTGGGTACTGAGTGTTTGGTTTACCTTGACGATATTATTATATTTGGTGAAACCTCCGAAGAACACAACCAACGCTTAAGGAAAGCTTTGAAAAAGCTACAGGCGGCAAATCTGGAGTTTAACCTTAAGAAATGCGAATTTATGCAGTCAGAATTGGTCTATCTCGGTCATTTAATATCCAGAGACGGAGTGAAGCCTGGTCCTCTGAAGGTAAAGGCCATAGAGGGGTATCCTAAACCCCAGAATGTTAAAGAAATTAGAGCATTCTTAGGGATGGTTAGGGATGGTTATTATAGGAGGTTCATTCCTATAATCTCCTTCATCCTTCATCTCCTGCCAGTTTCAGAACATTTCTCTTAAAGTTAAAAATAACATAAATATTAGGTAGGGGAAAAAGAAATCCATTATTTTTGCTGTATATGGCTACAGCCTGAGCATGTGTCCCACTTGCATACAGTGTTCCAACAGGCTAGGAAATTCGGGTTGAAGTTATCTGCAGAGAAGTCAATATTGGGACAAACCTAAATACATTTTTTAGGGCAAACTATTTCGAAACAGGGAGTCCAGACTGACGTGAATAAGGTAGAGGCGATCCGGAAGATGGCGATGCCAACAGATGTGAAGAGAATAAGGAGGTTATTAGGTGCCCTAAATTATTACAGGCATTTCGTATCCGCCATGACGAAATTTCTGCTACTTTTAAACAACCTACTGAAAAAGGGCAATAGGGTAGTCGTGTTACCGGGTATGGTCGAGAACATTAAGCAATACATGGAGGCACTTCAGCGGGAACCGGTGCTCCCATTCCCAGATTTTCAGCGCCCTTTTTCCGTCACTACGGACACAAGTGAGTATGCATTGGGGGCGGTATTATCACAGGATGGTGAGGGTGGAGAAATACCGGTGAAATACGCTAGCCTACGACTGACCGACGCAGAAACGAAATATAGTGCTGTTGAATACTTTCGCCCCTAAGACTTTGGGAGAAGGTTTCGGGTGCATATCGACCTTAATCCACTTCAGAGGGTTGGGAGATTAAAGGAATACTCGGCTAGGGTGAGCCGCAGGAAGGAGCTCCTCAGCCAATACAACATCGAAATCCAGGACAAGCCAGGAAAGGAGAATGTGATAGCTGTTTGGCTGTTTCAGGTGATCACTATAAATGCGACTGAAGAGGAGCAACCACACACGTTTGGAGACGTACGCCAGTTTTTGAGAGAATGGACGCCGGGAGAGGAGGAAACGCAAAGTACACCGGGGCGCGACCATGAAATAGCATCTGAGGATGAACGTTCGACCAAGGGAAGACCGACAGAAATGGAGCAGATTGATGAAATAATAAACGAAAAAGCACACCAATTCATCTGGAAGACCAGAACTTCGGGGTTGATTGAACTGTTGGGTTTCGTCAAAGACGGGGCGCACGCGAGATTATAGAGCGATTGATGGAGAGGAAATTATCGGCAATAGGGTGGCTCTCCGAAAAACTTGGGGCAAGGTAAGGAAGAAGATACAGTAGGAAAAGTTCAAACGCGTTGCGCGCTATAACGCGGACTTACGGGAAGTAGAAGGGAAAATTGATATCGGGAGGATTGTGTACCGCAGAGTGAGCTCCAACAGGGGTAAGGAGCTTCAAAGATATGAGGGACCATTCAGGGTGATTACAATTAGAGAGAATATTATTGAACTATAGAGAGTGTTAAAGAATCCAAGAAACGAAATACGGTCCACGTAGAATAACTTAAATTTCCCATGTCAGACAATCACTGAAATCTGGAGTTTTTTCATCTCTGCAGAGGCAAGTGTTTTCTTTTTCTTTTCAGCTTTTTGACTCTTTCTGTAAAATATAAGCATTGTCACAATGTCTATTGTACATAACATTGATGTATACAGTTGTAAAGATTTACATATGTAGAAGATATTAAATGTTTTATTAAGTTTATGGTGAGGAGAACAGGAGTGAGCAATATAGATAGGTTAGTTTTTTCTTTATTTTGTAGGGGGAGTTATGGTAGGAAAAGACCTCTATACAACCTTAATCCTAACTCCCTATGTAAATAAGCACTGATAATGCATATAAGCATTACTGAGAGAATAAAGGCAGTATCATTCTAAGCGTGCGTTATAATTCTGTTCCCTGTTTTCTTTAGTCATTCAGTACAAGTGCTCGTAAGTTAAATATAAGTATCGGCGAAAGCAAAATGTCAAAAAAGAGAAGAATAAGGAATAAGATCTGACATGCTTGAACTGCTCTAACATACTGGCTTTATTGTGTTCGGTACATCTCTTATATACATTCGATCGGCTGATCTCCTCAGGCAGTTGAAATCGAAGTAACAGCTGACTCAAACCGTAACTTTGTATATATAATATAAAATTCTACATATATACATTCAAAACCCCCCATTCCGTACATTCTATACCAATTATTATTTTTTCCCAACTATTTCTAGTATTGCTCCCTCTGTATACTAGTTTTGTATAGTATTTAGCTCGAGCTCCATAGAGGATCTTTTAGGTCTAAAGGTGTACATAACCTTCAAGACACTCACTCAAGCGTAGCCTTCGAGACACACAGGTATCCATAGCCTTCTAAGCATACAGGTGTATGTATATATAAACATATAAATTGGAGTTTAGTGCGGAGAGGGCGATATGAACGGCTGTTGATAAGGAAGAAACAAAGGGAGAGTAATTAACTGTTTTATGTTGGAGAAGAAACTTTAATTCTTAGAGAGGGTTAGAGTAGCCATTAGTGCAGCACTCTCTTGACATGAAACTTTTTTAAGAGGCATTGTTTTTCTAAATGTTCCAAGTGGGAGCTGGTTTAGGGCATATTGCTCCTTAAAATAATTACTCAATTAAAATAACTTGAATCTGAACAGGAGCAGTAAATATTTTAGATGCCGCCATAAAATGAAGTAATAAAATGAAAAACTTTTAATGAAATTCTGTCACTTGTCTTGCTGTCTTAAATAACTGTCTTAGAGGGGCAATAGTAATTATGCTATA
>NW_027110347.1:703125-706077 GCF_000696795.3 Halyomorpha halys
ATATAAATAAATAAATACAATAATTCCCAGTTACATTTACACTCTTACATATACAATATTTACACAATCGACCTGAGGATCCCGGAGCCCACATTTGAGGGGTATTGCAGAGGTCTTTAAGATCCCAACCCATCTCTCTTACTGCGTCATTGACAATGAGCCAGTGGATGCTGAGCGAGTGCACTAAAGCCGTAAACACTCAACTTGAGTGGAGAATCAGGCCATTTCCATAACTCCAATTGTCCATATCTATTTTACAATAAATCTCTTGGCCGTTTCAACCTTCTAGGTGGATTGTAGGGATGGGTGGAACTAGATTAGGATTGAACCAAAGGATTAGGATGATTAGAAAGGTTTAAATGGAATTTGGTTGGTATGAGGACATAAGGACTATGAAGGTCATGGTGTAGCGTTCTGTAGAAAATTAATAGGGTGCATTGACTATAGTTCTAGAACTTTGGATTGAAATGACTGGATTCGTTTGATGTTCGACGGTTTAGCTGTACCCCAAAGTTCAAGTCCTAAGGTCCAGATAGGTGTGAGTATAATCTTTTAAATTAGAAATTTGTGTACTTTTGAGAGATAAGAGGTCCTGGTGAGCAGTTGATATCGTCGGCTGAATCGTCGGCTGAATCGTCTGTTGAGCTCTTGTCTTTTAAGTCTAGTATGTTGGTTCCAGTTGAGTCTTTTGTCTAATATGAATCCAAGATAACCCACTGTGTCGGATCTGGGATAAGGAATGATATTAAAAAACACAGGTGGGCAGAAGCTGTGGTGGACGCAATGAAAGGACACCGTTCCAGGTCGAAGAGGAAAACCAGGAGTCTTCACGAAAACAAGAACTGAAGAGATCGATGAAAAGATCTGGCCTTTTTCTCAGAGCCACCTTCAGAGCCATTAGGAATTCCGTCCAATTTTGGTGCCCTGCCATGTTGTAGGTCCGAGGCGATGTCCTCTTTCTCTTCCTGCGTGATTTGTGGAAAATCCGTTGTATATGTATTATCTATACATGGAGTATTATTCGCATGTTTAGGGAATAGTGAAGTGTGACAGCATCTTCGCCGGTAATATAAAAATACGGAAGTTCTACATTATGTAATCTATTTTTCACATTTTTTTTTTTCGAAAATGGCTCGAAAACGATTGTAATTAAACTTGACAACAACAAACAATGAGCAATTTAATGATCTTTAATATATGATAGATTATAACCTCATTCAAATAACCTGAGAGAGCCTAAAGGAGGATTTAAATGATCTTTAATATCAGATGGATCTTAACCTCATGCAAATGACCTGAGAGCTCCTAAATAAGGAATTCAATGGTTTTTAATATCTGATCTTTAAAAGTTTTATTCTAAACTACCTTCAATTTTATTTTTTGTAAGCAAGTAAAAAATCATCTTCCTTAGCAATAATAATCCATGTGATAATTAAAAATATTATATAAGTTTACAGAATGTACATCTCTAGTAAGGCAACAGGAGAAACAAAAACAATATTCAATGACCAGATAAAGTAAGAGATCTATAGCTATAGTAAATTTTTCATATTTGTGAGAGATACGATCACGAGAATGAATCGAATTAGAAATCAAAAGAGAAAACCTATCAACCTATCAATAATATAGGAACGCGGCTTTACTAATGATATATCCAATATTAATAGCACTAACATCAGGCACGCGGCTTTACTAATGATATATCCAATAGTAATAGCACTAACATCAGGTACGCGGCTTTACTAATGATATATCCAATAGTAATAGCACTAACATCAGTAACGCGGCTTTACTAATGATATATCCAGTAATAATAGCACTAACATCAGGCACGCTGCTTTACTAATGGTATATCCAATAGTAATAGCACTAGCATCAGCACGCGGCTTTACTAATGATGCACTAACATCAGGAACGCGGCTTTACTAATGATATATCCAATAGTAATAGCACTAGCATCAGGAACACGGCTTTACTAATGATATATCCAATAGTAATAGCACTAGCATCAGCACGCGGCTTTACAAACGATATATCCAATAGTAATAGCACTAGCATCATGCAAGCGGCTTTTCGAATGAGATATCGAATAGTAATATTATTAGCATTAGGCACGCGGCTTTACTAATTATCGGCCAAGGATTAGCTCTAATGGAGGAATAGCCGGGCTGGGGAACCGGGATCGCTTCAGAGGGTCCTTACTATCTCAAGCTCAACGATCAACTTCTTCAACTAAATCAATGTAGGCTTAAATACATAAATGTATCGTGTTAGCCTGGGCAATGTGGGAGCATGTATCTCTGGAATAACTAGTAGAATATAATTGTCCTACATAATTCATAGTCCTATATAATTATCCTATTTAATAATTCTATATAATATTTCAAAGAATAGTAATTCAACTATCTTAAACATATCTTACTTGGGGCCTGTGAAAAATAATTTGTTGTTTTTGGAATCACAACTAAAGACCAGGGTAATCAAATTGTACTCACCAAGTGTGCCACTGAAGTTGGGTTATGAATATCTAATATCTAAAGATCCACTAGTCATTAGCAACCTTCCTCTAGGTCTCGCGGAATTAAATTCCTCAATGTTCTCTTAAGCCTAGGACTTTGCTCCAATTTAAACTTTAAAGGTGGTTAATAATGTGGATTGAGAATAAAGTGATGATGTTCTTGAAATACCCGTGAATATTTAAAAAAATATTTATATCGAATTTCAATAATGGATAAACGGCAATGTTCTATACCAATGATAAATAGTTTTTAATTGTTTAGTCTACAACAGTTTATGGCAATAGACGACTTTCTATGATTCTATCTAATACACTACATTGAAAAACATCACCACAATTTTTCTGTTTACACAATTTTATGTGTTCAGAAAAAAAAGTGCCTAGATCTTTTGATATGCCTCGGAATCAATCTGGCTTCCTGAAAATATGGACTC
>NW_027110347.1:707032-711777 GCF_000696795.3 Halyomorpha halys
CTTCCTGAAAATATGGACTCAATTAATTCTCAGTTCAGTGATTCTCATTTTCAGTAGATTGAACTGAACGCAGAAAAAAATCGTTCATATTGAGTTTTGCTTGTACAGTGCTGATCGTTGCAACGCCTTCCCCCAATTTTTCAATTCCTTTTGAGGTTCTCAATAAACAGTTTTTGCCAGTAGCTCTTTTACAATTACAATTTTACTGATATAATTAATTGACTTATTAAATTTAAACGAATTTGATAAATATAAGTAGAGAATTGAGTTTTTAGAGCTTACTTTAAAACAATATCAGTCTCGTTTTCCTTACAATAACTGTGGTGGTGTTAGGTTCATCAATTCCCCAACATATACATAATCAGGATCATCGGTTTATGTTGTTCTCATGGCCGTACTCAACGAGGGGCAGGAGGTTCTCATGCCCTCAGAAGTGTAAAAAATTAATAATTTAGTAAATATACTATTTCAAGTAAATTCTAATTTTAATAACTAATAATAATGATAACACTGCGACAGTCATATAATTTATAAATATATAATTTTCTTAAAATTTTGGCTTCATTCGACTTATCCGTTATGAAATGTCACTATCTGAACGATCATAGCCCCCTTCCCATAGTTTTGATCCTGGGTACACCCTTGGTTGTTCATTTAGTTTTGTTATAATTTATTTTCATTCATTTGAAATTTGATTTATTATGATGAAATACAAAATAACAACATTGGACATGAAAAAACAAACTTATAAAATATAAACTTAAGTGTATTTTACCTTTTTACATGATTTATTGTCTTCTATACTATATAAAAAGGGATCAATTTCCAAAACTGGGGATATAGAAAAACTATTGTTCTAAAAAATCTTTCCCACTCCCCCTCCCAATTAGACAAAGGGGTTCAGTTCTAGATTTGTCCCGGGTCCTAGTCAAAGGAGTAGGACTTTTAGCTGAGACACTCAGCATGATACCATCATCGACCGAGAATATGCCGTTTTCGCGAAATTAAATAAGCAAACTATCTGCTAAGTATGATCAGCTATTGAAAGGAATTGAATAGGTTAACATGTTAAGTTTTTTAAATGACTACTTTAGAAACAGAACATATTAAGCATACAACATGATAAAGATAATACTTATCTAGAAGGGAGTAAAGATAAGGGGACTCAATAAGGGCTCTAGACCCGGGGCCACCTGCCCTTGAGGGCCGAAGCAATTTGCCCTATCTTCTGCAACAGACCACAATTGTTCCAGTTGCCATCTGCTCCTGGCATTCTGCTCAGGCCTTCGAGTCCTCTCTTCAAGGTAGTAGTCAACTAGTAGATTGGATCACTCAAGATCTAATGGCTGCTTTTATTGTAAATTATTCATAATATAACAAACATTTTGAAATTAACCATTTAGGTAAAGATAATAAATAATTAATTTTTCTCAACTATATTTGATAGTGATATTAAGATAAACAATGCCATGTTCATTTGTTTTCTGAAATTGATTTAATAGAATTGCCATGATGTGCTCTTGTTGGAAATAGTAGATGTATGTTATATGTTTTCTTGTAGGAGATATTAAATATATGATATATGTTATACGATCTATGTTCTCTCGTTGGAGATGACTGAACATTATCGAATGATGCTGAGAAAGGTATCATCAGCCCAGGGGTTTGTGTAATTGAGTTTTATTTTAGAGATAAGATAAATCTGCATAGTATAACCTAATTAATACATCAAATTAGCTATAATTATTTGTTCTATAATTATAAACTTATAATTGTTTGTCCTATAAGAATTAACCTATCATTGTTTGTCTTATAAGAATAAACCTACAATCTTCAGAAATCAAATTGAGAATAAATCATGATTTAAAATGAATAGTGGAGCAGGCTTTATATATGGATAGCTCAAAGATATTACTGTGCCACTGTACCACAGTTTTATGTAACTTTACAGGAGCACAATTTCAGCAGATGCTATGCTCTCACCAGAGTTTATTTAATGCTTTTTATTTATTTTTTCAGCATATAATTTCCTCTTATAACAGTCATATACGTCTTTGGAAAATACAAAAAAGCTGATTATATATATATAAAAGTTACAGCCTTAGTCAGCTGTTACTTCGACGTCAGCTGACTGAGGAGATCAGATGATCGCATGTATATAAAGAGATGTACCGAACCCAATAAAGTTAGTATGTTACAGCAGTTCACACGTGTTACATCTTATTCCTTCTTCTCTTTTTTGACATTTGACTTTGGCCGATACTTAACTTATATATATATTATAATGCCTTATGTATAATAGTATCTCAGGGGCACTCCGAACCTCCACGATTTGAAGAAATGATCAAAAGTCGACTTAATAGTATTAGTATTTCTTAATGTCAAAAGAAACTATTGACAACGACAATTTGCTTTTCGCTCTCAAACCGGTACTGATGATGCTTTACACGCACTGACCGACCAGATTACATCTCCTATGCATAAAAAATGTATTTTGTTAGTGGTTAGTCTGGATATTAGGGCAGCATTCGACAGAGCATGGTGGTCGACTATACTTACTAATATAAAAAACTTCAGCTGTCCACAAAATTTATATCTCTTAATAAAAAATTATTTAGAAAATATACCTCAATACAACTGTTCAAACTAAGTTTTATACTATCACCAAAAAACTAAGGACAGGTACTCCTCAAGGATCCTGCTTGTTCCCGGTACTTTGGAATGTACTGGTAAATACCGTTTTTGAAACTAACTTACCAAAAGATATAACAATTCTAGCTTATGCCGACGACATTTTGGTTCTGGTTAAACGTAGAAACTTCGAATTAGAATCACTTACAAATACTATTTTAATACGACTTGAGCGATGGGCTAGGACTAGCAAACTTCAGTTTAATGTAAACAAGACAAAATATATCATATTTTCACGGAAAAGGACAACCCCCTCATTAAATATTAAGCTAAATTCTTCTGGACTCATACAACATGACGTAATTCGATACCTGGGCATTCTATTGGTCAGGAAACTAAATTGGAACCGGCATATCGACAATCAATCACTACAGACAATTTACAGATTTTTCATTGCCGCAATAGTCAGGTGGGGCCTCAGATCAGAGGTAATGAAAGTCATTTACGAAGCAGCATTAATTAAAAAAATACTGCATGGTGTACATGTTTGGCATCATGATGTAAATGGCTAGAGAAACTTTGAGAAACTTCAAAGGTTAAGGAGACTTCAAAGGCTGATAGCAATAAAAATATGTAAAGGCTTCATATTATGACAAGACTGACGAAGATGGACAAGTGCACAATTTGAAACATATACTTTATGAATGTAAACTATATGACCGACAAAGAGCTCAGCTAATACAAGATGTAATACTGAAACAAGGAAATTGGCCTGAACCAGAACACACAATTTTTACTAAATTTAAGGCAGATTTGCTAAAATTTACTTTGACCAGCTGACTAATTATAGAAGGGCAATCTAGAACCTCTTGTTTGTGTTTGGAATATATATTTTTTTTTTATCTTTACTACTTTTTTGTTTTTATCCTACTTTTTTTTATTATTAATTAATTATATGTATTGTTTTTTTGGTTTTTGCTTTACTTTTTCAAAATTTTATAATCAATATAACAAATATATATGCTCAAATATTTTGTACTATAAACATATAATATATGTAGTATGCCTTTCATGGCATGGAACATGTATAAAAGAAATAAACAATCTGTTTATGGGGTTACCATTAAGAGAAAAAAATAAAAATAACAGTATCTCTTATATGATAATATCCTTATAACTATTTATAATAATGTCTTATTTATAATAATACCCTTATAATTATAAATCCAACAACTACAATTGTAAATTTTCGAGGAACTAATATAATTAATATGAACATTAAATAGTATAATTACATTATAATTGTAAATATTGGTTGAGGCGGAACCGATCCCGTGCAATTTCGCTATTTCAAAAGGAGTAGCAGCCTCCTGCCTCCCCAATATGAGAAGGCCATCACAATGAGACTTTCTAAAGTTGCTTATCTTGAAACCTTAATGCCAATTCATATTTGTTCCATATCGACGCATCTGTAGAATAGCAATTTCCTAAGGAATTCTATTTTATGCTACTTTGGGATATTTTTAAGAAATGTTTTACCCACCAATTCGCAGAGCTCAAAAAAATACTTATGTCAAATTTGGATGCTAGTCGTAGTAGTAAAACAATTTCGATGCCATTAATAATATATTTGATTATGGACTTTGATTGATGGAAAGATAGGTAAGGTGAAATATTATTTCGGAATATATTTGTAGTTGCAACAGTAAACAGAAATTAAGTTTTGTTATCCAATCACAGATTTGCAGATATTATCTGTATACATTTTTGATTCTTCGTCAAATTTTACGTATTCAAGGTATTTGTAATTAAATATATTATATTTTCCTTATTCTTTGTATATGTCTTTCGATTCCTACAAGATCTAATTCCCTTTTATTCACAATATTTGAAAGTAAAGGTCAGGATAGAGAATTCTAAATAAAAGTACTGCTGGAAACAGTTGAAACTTGTGCGAACAATGGGTTTTAGTTTTATATTTTGATTCTAAACGATTTCTCATAACCCAGCGGCAGTTATTACAAAGGATTCGGACCAATAATCGAGAAAAATATTATACTTTTGATGGTAAGGCAGCCAAAAATATTATACTTTTGATGGTAAGGCAGCCAAAA
>NW_027110347.1:711837-718295 GCF_000696795.3 Halyomorpha halys
CAGCCAAAAATATTATACTTTTGATGGTAAGGCAGCCAAAAATTATCTTCGGACGTTCTGGAGGTGATAAAGCAGCTAAATATTATCTTTCGACATATGCCGAGAACAGAGTATCCAAATATTATCTTCGGATATCATCGAAGTGATAGAGCTGCGAATCATCTAGGACAATCTGTAGATGATAGAGGAGCCAAATATTATCTTCGGACGATCTTTAGATGATTAAGGAGCCAAATATTGTCTTCGGACATTCTTTAGATGATAGAGGAGTCAAATATTATTTTCGGGCGTTCTGGAGATGAAAGAGGAGCCAAATATTATCTTCGGGCGTTCTGAAGATGATAGAGGAGCCAAATATTATCATCAGACGTTCTCGACATCATAGACTAGCTACATATTTTCTTCAGACGATACAGCAGCGAAATATTATCTTCGGACGTCTCGAGAATAGAGCAGCCAAATATTATCTTCGGAAATCATCCAAGTGATAGATCTGCGAAATATTATCATAGGATGTTCTGAAGATGATAGAGCAGCCAAATATTATCTTCGGGCGTTCTGGAGATGATAGAGGAGCCATATATTATCATCGAACGTTCTGGAGATGATAGTGCAGCCAAATATTATCTTTGGAAATCATCAAGGTGATAGAGCTGCGAAATATTATCTTAAGACGTTCTTCAGATGATAGAGCAACCAAATATTCTCTTAGGACGTTCAGGAGATAATATTTGGCTACTCTATCATCTCCAGACGTTATGGAGATGATAGAACAGCCTAACGGTTCGAACGGATTTCAGAAATTACTTTATATGATGTGTTAGTCATTTCTTAAAAATTACTTATTACTTTACTTTTGTTCACTCTCAATCATCAGTTAATTTTATTCTCGCCACATCTGACTTGTTCTATAGATCGCTTTGGTTACTCATGTTCTAAAACATTCAGTTTGACGCCATATATTTCATATACAACATATAACATTCTAGACAAATAATTAGCTTATATTCGGAAACCACAGTATATCACTATTGTTTTAGGAGAAAAACTTTTGATAAAAAATGAGCAGAAATATAAACTGCTATACTACAGGATTGGTGATAATTGAGAGCCTTTCGTAGCAAATTCCGTCGAAAGGATGGTACCAATCCTAATAGGTGATAAAGAATGTATTCCTGACCCTAAACAATGGTAAAGGATGACTATCTGATCCTGAAGAGTGGTAAAGGATGGATTCCTGATCCTAAAGAGTGGTAATGGAAAGGTACCTGATGATTACAGTGATATCTAATAACCCTTGCGATACTATTAAAGTCATTGCCATATGTGCCGATTCCAGTCAACACAGTCAGTTTTCAGAGCTGGTTAATAGATACAACACAAGAAGGGATCTTTCCGGGCAAATCTATTAAACAGGTATTCCCCAATTATGTTTTTGTATAATCAATAGTAACCATATTATAAATTATAATATAAACAATATAATAACATAAAGACATTTAATTGCTAAACTGGTAAATACAAAAAGTCTTTCGAAAGGAATTCAGTAATAATAATAATAGTTTTTCAGGACTCAATGTTAATTAATTTATTTATTTTTTGATAATTGCCTGGCATCCCGCTCAAGGACAGTATACATGGATAGTATAGATGGTAAAGCATTAGAAGGCCTAATCTTCCCTGTTAAGAGCCCATTTAGTGACCAGTGAGGTCTTACGAGCCCATTTAGTGACCAGTGAGGTCTTGAGGTTTAACCATTGATTACCTTTTAATTTAAATTAGTTTTAACTTATTCTTGATAACAATTCCTAATAAACACTCACCTGCATATTTTCATTTGTTCATACAATGATGTTTTTCTATATTGAAATAAATTTAAATAGCATTTTTTTTTTGGACATATGATTGATTGAAATAATGGTCATAAATAGTAATCATAGATAAAATCTTTAATAATTCGTATGAATACAATACAATATAATATAATTCTGTAATATAAATCATGTGAAGGTTAACTCAGTAAACTCAGTAGTAAACTCAGCTGTGCTGTGACCCATTTCTGGATACCGCTAGAACCGGGGGATCTATTTTCAACAAAAAGTGATGTATCTTGGATTTAGTTTTATTTTAACGTGGTTTTCTATCTTTGGAATGCCAAAAAGACCCAAATGAGTATCTGAATGCACTAACTAGAACCAGTAATTGATTTATATCCAAATTAGGCATTAGTGGCTTCTACAAATTTGTAGCCATGATTAAAACCCAAATCTCTTCAAAACATTCGGATACACGATTTTGGATTTAGATCGACGGTATGGTCTCACTGTGTCCCCTGACTAAATTACAAGACTAACGCCAACGACAAAAAACTGAAGAAAAGGGATTTGATAAAGATGACCGAATTACTGTCAATTGTATCAGAGTTTAAGGTATGACTTGTTTCCACCTAATGACAGATCCTGATTTTTATTAGATAGGCATAGCGGAGTCCTCAGGGCACTACGGATGACATGGCAGGGTGTTGTAACTTGCCATTGCAGAGTTCTCAGTGCACCACGGGATGGCAAGGTGTCGTTACTTGACACGTCGCTGCTAAGACCATATACAACAGTATGGTACCATATGTATATGGTAGTCAATTTAAAAAGGAAATAAATTTATACTAGGGAGCGAGAGAGTGGAATATTTACAAAAGTATATTGGTAGAGGATAGGAAAAACATGTTGATACTGTCTTCATGCCTAGTAATACTTGGAAGGGAACTTTACTTTTTCCAATTTAAAAATATGTTGTATTGCTGTATTTTGAACTTTTTTTAAAAAAAATAAAGCGTTAAAAATACAAAAAAAGCCATTATAGAGGTATACGGGACCTAATATTCCAATTTCCGCTGAACACACTCCATTCAAAGGTTGTGTGTGTGAGAGAGAGAGAGAGAGAGAGAGAGAGAGAGAGAGAGAGAGAGAGAGAGAGAGAGAGAGCAAAGAAAAGTAAGAAATGTGATGAGTGGTGTCGATATTAGAGAACCTTAACAAATCGACTGTTCCAGGGCATGGAACTCTTCTATCTTCAACGTCATCTTGCGGAAAATAACCTTTCCATCCTTTGAGTTTTTCTAGGAGTAAATAATATCTGGTGGTAAGAGTCCTTTATTTACCCTATTACCTTGGAAATTTCGTCTCATAGTGGATTTGTCAGGTGTCAGGTTCTTGTACTTCATACCAAGGAAACCTGGCTGATATATCAAGTGAACTCCAAGAAAACATATTTTCATCCTCTATTATTTATACATACAATAAAGATAGGCATTCTATTTCTGGAACCTGTGAGAGTCATTTAATACCCTTTTCACTGTTTTCACTCGACAAAACTTAAGTTATATAAAAATATATGATATTGTATATATATATCTTTATATACCTTAAGTTTTGTCGAGTGAAAACAGTGAAAAGGGTATTAAATAACTCTCACAGGTTCCAGAAATAGAATGCCTTTATTGAGTCCAGTACTTCTATATGTACATGTCAATCAGCTGTTCGAATCGATCAGCTGATACGCCGGGTCATCTGATATCGTGCTTCGGCCGTAACACCCCCCGTCAGTTTACAAACTATCCTTGTAAACTTACACTCCATATTATTAAAACATAAAAAAATTGAAAACTAGTTACAATGAACTATAGCCAGTAAACAATAGTCATACGGTACTCGTAAGCTCCATCATATTCTCAAGAAAAATACATATATCAATAACACACATACAAAATTGCCTATAGTTAATCTTACATACATAAATTAAACTTTTTTTTAATATCTTTAATGAAATTTACAACTGTATCATGGCCATATTCTTATCAGGCGCCTCGGAGGATTGTCAGGGATGGAAGAGGATGCAAGGTTAGAAAGTAGGGGGTTTGAGTGGTTAGAAAGTTTGTAATGGAAGGAGTGATATCTGGTTCGGGCTAGATCAGTTACATGGGGAACATTAAGGTCTTTATGTATGATTTTATTTGCGACAAAGTAAGGAGCATTGAAGATCTTACGAAGGATTTTGGATTGTAAGGATTGGATACGAGAGGAATTCGAAGGTTTAGTGGAGCCTCAAAGCTCAACTACATATGTCCAGATTGACCTTATCACAGTCATGTAGATCAGTCTTTTGTGATGTGTTGGAATTTTAGACCGTTTGTCTAGTAAGTGCTGTAATAGTCGAAATCAACGTGCAGTTTCCTGTCTTTTCAGTCTGGCGTGAGGATTCCAGGTTAATCATTTGTCTAAATGTAGTCCAAGGTAGCGGATCTGTTCGACAGGGGTAAGAATAACATTATTAAATGAAACTGTAGGGCAGTCGGTAGGTTTACGACGAAGGGTAAAGGTTATTTGATGGGATTTGTTGGAATTTATCTTAATCCTCCAATTACGACACGACTCTTCGAGGGCAGTGATATAGGTTTGGAGAGTTTGGGATACAATTAATTGGTTATTATTAACTGCGAGCACACATGTGTCCTCGGCATACGTGGTGAGCATAGTGTTAGGATTGGTTGGAATGTCAGCTGTATAGACTGTAGCTGCACCTATACAGCTTTCCTATCCACTGCAATTGTCTATGGTCAGTGTGGGCCCTAAAACGTCTTCCAAACAAATAGGGCCGGAAATGTTCCACTGTCCACACAGTCCCAAGAGGTTCCCATTCTAAGGCACTGTTTCGGCCCCTGTGCCACCTGTGTATCTGGCCTGTGCCAACACCGCTCAGAGAGCATAGTCACTTGCATCAGTTGTGAGCGGAAATGCTTTTTCAAAATCAGGAAATGCAAGAACTGGTTCCCGTTGTAGCTGTTCAATGCATTTTCGGACGTTATGGGCCATATTTGGCCTCAGTACTATCGTGCACCCTTTCTTAAACAAATTGTTGAGGGACACAAGATACTCCACCATGTCCGGAATAAACCTTCTGTAGTAATTTAATGCCCCCAGCAATCCTCGTATTTCTTTTACGTTTGTTGGTACTGCCATTCTTTGTAGGGCCGACACCTTCTGAATGTCTGGTCTCACACTTTCCTTGGAGATAGTATGTCCCAAAAAATTAATCTGGTCTTGCCCTATCCTAGACTTTTCTCGGGATAGCTTGAGTCCAAATTCTCTTATCCGCTGGAACACACTTCTTAAATGGTCCACATGGTCCTTTTCTGATCTACTAACAACACTAGCAAGTCGTCCATGTAGACTTGGCAAACTGCTTTATCCAATCCTCTCAAGAATTCGTCCATGAGCTTCTGAAATGTAACGGGAGCATTTTTGAGACCAAACGGCGTTCTGGTAAATTCATAATGGCCTCGTTCAAATGTGAATGCTTAAGACCGCTGGTCCCTGGAGTTCATTTTAATTTTATGGTACTCCTCCTTTAAGTCTAATGTGCTAAAAGTCTTAGCACCGCCAAAACTGTCCAGAATGTCCTCGAACCTCGGAATAGGGTTCTTCTCATCAACCGTATTTTCATTGTGCTTGCGTTTGGTCTATTACAACTCGGTACATTTCTTCGTTCTCACCATATGGATTCTTTTTCCGTACCACCTACAGTGGACTGTTATAAGGTGAAGGTTGTCCACGATTCTCCCTTGTCTTCGTAAACTTTCTATTTCATTCTGAATGTGCTGTTGAAGAGCCTGGGGATAGCGTCTTTCCTGTTTCAAAGGTATTTCATGTACAGTTTATCCTGTTATCCCTAATACATTTCCTTCTTTGAAAAAAATAACGTTGTACTCGGTCAGTATTTTGTTCTTTCAAATCGCAGTCGACATCCAACAAAGCAATTTTTGGTAAAATGTTCACCGGAGTTCGGATTCATCATTGGTATCTGTAAAATATTAGCAATTTAAATAAAATACCTATTTAGGCCTTATTTAGGTATGCGGAATATTGACACACTTACTTTTTTCTTTTACATCGCTAATAAAAAAAACATTTCAGGGGTGATACTTTGGCCGGATAACATATGGTGAATATAATTAGAGGGAAATACATGTTCATAAATATATTATGGAAATTTTAAAATTAATTTTTAAAAAAATGCTCATAAATATATTATGGAAATTTAAAAAAAAAATGCAGGAACATTTGTACAGAGTTCTCTGAAATCGAATCATTTTATTTTACCTGCTTCATTATATGAACCACGTGGAGCTTTACAATAAAACAAAAAATAGCTGCGCTGTCGCATTTATTCTTATATTTCCCTATATTCTTATATTTACGCTTTTTATACTGTTTTTCCGGTCTATATAGTCCTAAAATAGTGTAACAGTAAATAACCACACACCTTTACACTGAAAATGATAGATTCATCGGAAAAATACTTTGAAGGCAGGCAGGTATGGAATAAATAATTAGTATTGATATTAATTAGAAGTTAGAATAAACATTATTCTACAAGAAGTTACTTTATTATTTGGACAATAA
>NW_027110347.1:718345-721863 GCF_000696795.3 Halyomorpha halys
AATAAACATTATTCTACAAGAAGTTACTTTATTATTTGGACAATAAAACTGATTTTAAAGGAGGAGAAGAATATTCAAATAGACTAAAATGACAGGATATAGCTTTCTACAAATTTATGAAGCCTTTGATCTATTATTACCATCACATCCGAGTCCTGTCTGGTGTTGAGATGTTTTATTCAGGATAGGACGGAAGAGTGGTAAGAGAAACGTAAAATTTAAGGCTCTTCATTACCCGGTTTGTCTCGACCCGTTGTAATGTATCTTACTGATCACAGCCCCCAAAGTGTTGCGCCCAACAGAATAAAATATACATAGAATAAAAAGTTGCCTGTTTCTAGGTTACGTATTAAGTGCCTACATAACACACATTGCGTATTGGCAGGGATACATTGGCAAATTTAGGATGTGCTCATTTTGTAACTTTTTTTTAGGTCATTTCTGCCATACAGGTTAGAGAGGTATTTAGAGGTTACCATCCTTTTCTAATATATTGGTGGGAAATCAAGTTTAATTCCGTGGGACTGCCACAGAAATAAAAGTCGAGCCCCAGGCCGGACTCGAACTAGCACCCCTGCAGATTCCATGTTGCAAAATGTTACCAAGGTAAACTCATTCTTCAATAAATTTAGGTTCATCACCCGATCATGGACCCGAAGACTTCTCAAAGTATTTACTTCACTGTTGGTAACAGTTGCCATATCTGCTTCATTCATAAAATTAATCAGCATAACTGACAATTCTTCATTAGTTAGATTGGGCTTACCATCTTCAGCATTGTGATACCTGGAGAATTGTGATCCCCAAGACATTTGACATTTATTTCAGAAGACCACATTGCTCGGCCAAGGATCTTTATATATAATGTGTATAAATAATATGCCTGGATATGCTAGTGATAGATATTATTCATATTAATTCATTAAGATGAGACTAGTATTTAAAATTCAAAAAATTATTAATTAGATTTTCAGTTAAAAATATGGTAAAGCTTAATAGAAATAAAATATATGATGTTGATGGATGATGGAGCGGAAGGGCGGATCGTCAATATTCTTCGAATTTCCTTTTACACCGTTCAACCTTTTAGTAGCCTGCATTATTGGTATCCATTCCATTATTGGTATCCATTCCATTTTTGCTTATATTGCAGCTACTAAAACAAGTTCCTTTTTTTATAGGAATATCAAATTTAAGAAGGCGTAGTGTTTTGTTGTTAGATATCATACCTAGGCTATGACAAACTTGGCTAGACAAAACCTGCGTGAATTAGATTTTATCTTGACACAAAGGATATAATCAATACTGCACAATTATCGTAATAAAAGGAACCAATAAATAATTGTCAAAAATAGGTTATGTTAAATAGCTTCTCAATGTTGCCATTGAACGCCTAATCATCGTAAAATTGTTATAAGTACGTATATGTGTATCTGAGACATTATATAAGACAATGTATAGCAAGGTCTTGGATATAAACACGTCAGCTTTCATTACGTATATTAATGGTCCGTCAACTGATATATTAATGGTCTTTATAAACATCACCTGATATATTAATGGCCTGTATCAACATCACCTGATATATTAATGGTCTGTAACAACATCACCTGGTATATTAATGGTATGTATCAACATCATTTGGTATATTAATGGTCTGTATCAACATCGCCTGGTATATTAATGGTCTGTAACAACATCACCTGGTATATTAATGGTATGTATCAACATCATTTGGTATATTAATGGTCTGTATCAACATCGCACGGTATATTAATGGTCTGTATCAACATCGCCTGATATATTAATGGTCTGTATCAACATCGCCTGATATATTAATGGTCTGTATCAACATCGCCTGATATATTAATGGTCTGTAACAGCATCACCTGGTATATTAATCGTATCTCCAATTTTGACTCAAGTTCTTTTCTCCTTGATAGGTTATGAATTTCCCACACATTTAAACACTAGTGGAAATATTTTTTGTATTGAAGGACTATTACTTTGCCGGTTCTCTTTATAACTTTAGTTTTACCAATTTTTGTATGTTGTCATTATCCTGAAAAAGTATCATTTGCACAATAAAAATCTAAGTCCTACCTTTCCATTATGTAAGTCAGATTATCCTTCTTTCACCCAGTGCAAACCTATCTCTATTAATGGCATAGATATAAATAAGGCTGGGAATGGAACTGGCTTATATCAAACAGGAACAAATAGGAATCCTGGTCAATGGCTTAGGCTAAATTAATACAAAGAAATATAAGCCAAATTTGCATAGCATTAAAAATTTATAACATTTGAAATGTGTTTAGAATGTATACGAAATCTGGGCCACAATAACAAATAAACTCCTGTGAAGCTTCAAGCAGAGAGAGGAGAAAATTGTTGCGTACTGTTAACTTTTGTGAATGACTGGGTTCTTCCACTGAAATTCAAAGTAAATTATAAAATATATCCCAAGCAATGCGGTAATAAATGCTAAGCTTTTAAATTGTCCTAAGTTGTATAAAAAGAAAACTGATCTGCTTCAGTGTTCCAGTGTTTGACTCATAATAGTTTTGTAGGGTCCCATTCTTACACGCATAGACATAAACACAGAAATGTAGGTATATGTACACGCTTATCACATAAAACGAACCAATAACTTATGATATCTTCTAGCTGAAATAAATAAATAACAGAAAGTAAACTGCATTGCCGTGAAATAAAACACAAATAATATAGAACAAATCAATAAGTTAATTAAAACTACTCTAAAGCTGAGCTAAAATAGAAGCAAAGAATTTTGGACCAGATTATTAATGCTAGTTCCAAAATGCTATATTGGAATATCGTAGCTATAGTTACAAATAGATAAATGGAACCTGTATTTCTTAGAAATCTCTTACGGTTCGACATGGGATAAGAAGTGCCATCCTTGATCATTTAAAATTGCTTAAAGACTAGATATAATAGTTTTTTTAAGTACTATAAGACTTAGTTATAAAGTTTTGGGTCCTTTAAAATTAACTCTGCACAGTCTTGGCTGTTGATTTTATTTTTCCGTGAAATTCATATTCCATTAACATATATTTAAGTGTTAAAACATATATGTTTAATTAATGTGAAGACAACCCGTAAGGGTTGAAGAACTAGAGTATTAACCTAACAATATTAGCAAACATAAAAATATTTTTTATTGTATAAGATTAGACATTAGCAACAGTTAAGATAACTCATTTACAAGAAAGTTAGAGAAATATTTAAATGTAATGATAACAACCTAATGAGTAGAAAAAGTATTGAAACAGTAACAAAGTAAAATTACATCTTATCTTACAATATTTACATTGAGCCTTGTGGAGGACTCCGGAAGTATAAGGAAATAAAAAACTATTGATGATGGTTGCTATAGGACTACGGAAGTATAAGGAAATAAAAAACTATTGATGATGGTAGCTATAGGACTCCGTAAGTATAAGGAAACAAAAAACTATTGATATAATGAAACAAAAACTATTGATGATGGTAGC
>NW_027110347.1:722854-730052 GCF_000696795.3 Halyomorpha halys
AATTAGTATTGGTTTTAAATTTTAGTAATTGTTTTAATAAAATAAAAAATAAAAAAATATTTTCATAGTATGAAGAATTATCTCAAATCCCATAGTTTCAAATACTTGGAGGGAAAGAGGAGGACATCCTCTCCTGGACTATGTCCCACTGGCCACATTCTCGCATCTTCTCATACTCATATTTGTTATAAAATAACTGTTTTGAAATATAATCTCTGACACGTAAAAAGAACTTACTTACGTGATCTACTTGAAAGAGAAGTTAGAACTTAAAAAAGGATAAAATTAATAGTTACAGGTTTCAACTTAAAGGTGGATAGCTATAATCGATAGTTGATATAACACCTGACATGACAAGTTCCAATATCAAACTTCCTCAATATCTATTTTATTTCTTGATCAAATTCCACAATATATATTATCAATTTTTATTAATTACTTAATCAAACTCCTCAATATATATTTTATAATTACATGATCAAACTTCCTCAATAAATGTTTTATTAATTACTTGATCGAACTCCTCAATATATATTTTATTAATTACATGATCAAACTTCCTCAATATATAATTTATTAATTACTTGATCAAACTTCCTATATTTTATTTATTTATTTATTTTTTTTCGAGGGTCGGTGGAAATCTTCAAAAGACGAATCAGAAGATAGGCTTGTACCTATCCGTGTGTGGGATTTTTACCCACTAAAACCACAACCCTACACCGGTTTCCCACCCTCCACGGGACCGCCGTTAGGCATTACATCATGGGGGTAATTGGCTGAGTGCCGCCTCATTGTATTAGGCTATCTCCTGGTTCGCCTATCTTTCTCCTCATGTCTTAACTTCTGCATCACCTTTGCAGCAAATCATTGGCCTGCCTTCCAATAATCTTGGTTAAGCAGCATAATGTTGACGATATTATCTGCTGTCGGGTCTGAGTCGCAAACGCGTCGGAACTCTCTTCTTTCTTCATGAAAATGGTGACAGAAGAAGAAAACGTGTTCTGCACTCTCTTCCGTTCCTGCACACAATGGACATTCTTCAGTCTCATCGAGCTTAAACCTATACTGGTAGGCTCGGAAACAACCATGCCCTGTAATAAACTGGGTGATATAATAATCTGCCTCCCCGTGGTTCCTATTCACCCATGCCTCGATGTTGGGCACCAACCTGTGCGTCCATCTTCCACTGAATGCCATATTCCAGCGACGTTGCCATTTTCTTAGAGTTTCCTTTCTTAAAACGTCTCTTGGAATATAGTTAAACTTATTATAAGAGCGGCTCCTCTCATCTGCGATCAGCTGAATAGGTGGCATCCTGGTGAGAGAGAGTGAGGCCGAGTGAGGAGGTGACATATCTTGGGGTGAGGATAAGAAGAAGATTCGATCCCACTTCTCACCTGGTGTATCTAAAGGACAGGGTGACCCTGTCACTCAATGCGTTAAGTAGGATAGGGGGTGCATTTTGGGGCCTCAGGTACCTTGCAACGATGACCATATATAAAGGTGTGATCTTGGGTATTCTGAGGTACGCATCCCCTGCCTCGAGCCGAAACCTCACGCAGACACAGAAGAGAAGACTGGCCACCATACTTGAGATTGGCTCTGCTGAGAGTCACGGAGACATACAGAACGGTGTCACATGAGGCGGTGCAGGTGCTGGCCGGAGCGATACCCCTGGACCTCATCCTCAGGGAGGATGTCCTTAAGTATGAAGTTAAGAGGCAGGGACTAGAAGCGCTGCCGGAGGAGCTCCGAGAGAGGATTGGTGAGACTCCTAACTTATGGAAGAAAATACTGCGAGAGGACTCAATACAGAAGTGGAATGGACGGTGGGTAGCAAGCCAGAAGGGCGCTACTTTGAGAAAATTCTTCCCTACCGTCTTTTCTAGATTGAAGGCTAAATGGGTCCTCCCAGACTATTGTGTCTCACAGATCCTAACAGGACACGGGGGGTTTCGGGGAAAGCTGCATAGCATCGACCCCCGGTGCCCAACGTGCGGAGTTCCTGAAACAGCAGAACACGTAATAATAGATTGCTCTGCCATGGAAGGACACCGAGCCAGGCTGTCGAGAAAGACCGGGATTCACGCCCTCGCCGAATCGGACCTTCCCAGTTTGATAGAAAAAGAGAATTATCCCTTCTTCAAGGAGTTCATTTACGGGTGGAAGGAGGTGGTGGGCCCCGCACATTACACGATGGGAAGGACTTGACCGCCCAACATCAGCGAGCCACCAGAAGATGAGGAAGCTGACCCGGATTGAGACCAGGAGGGCTGGACCAGCCTGGTAACTGCAGGAGGCACCCAGAGGGATGGAGTGGACAAGGTGCAGCTCCATCAGACGTAGCGCTGGGCTGCACCACAATAAAAAAAAAATAAATAAAAATTAATTGAATAATTAATAAAAGAATAAAAAAGGAAAAAAAATGGTGATCCTAGGGAGTAGTGGCATGTGCAAAACCCAACGCACTACCTCACTGGCACCCCGTATGCCAGAGATGGCAAGGGAGGGGGATAAAAAAAAAAAATAAAAATAAAAAAAAAAAATAAATAAAAAAGGTGGCATCCAGGCCACCACGCAAGCCCCTTCGTATGAGACTGTACGAAACGCGCTGATCACTCTTAGCGCACACCTACGATACACCAACACCATCTGTGTTCTGTAGGCCTCAGTACCCAACGCATCCTTCCAAATCGCAGCTGCGTAGAGCAGAATGGATGGGACCACATAGGATATCAAGAACCTACGGCTGTTCCTGGGTCCGCCTATGTTGGCCATTAAACGTGACAGTGCGGTGGTTACTCTAGGCGCTTTATCATTCACCCGCTGAATATGCTCTCTGAACCGGAGTCTATCATCGATCCTTACCCCGAGGTAAATCAAAGAAGGCTTGGACTGGATCTCTTGCCGACCCGCTCTCAAGGTTGTGGTTTCCCTCACTTTCCTGCTACTGACGAGAAGGGCCTTTGTCTTACTGTCTGCTACTTGCAGCCCTACAGATTCAAGCCAATCTCGAACCGAAGCGACACAATGGTTGGCCTTTAGAATGACCTCTTCTTTATACCTTTCTTCGACGATATCATCAGCAAAGCCCACTATTTCGGAACCCTCTGGTAGACTAAGCCTAAGGAGTTCATCGAACATCGCGTTCCACATCAGGGGTCCCAGCACCGAGCCCTGGGGTACACCGCCAGGTCTTTCCCATCTGTAGGCTTTGGCAGATGACACTGAGCTCTTCTGTCGTTACCGCTGGCACATCAAATGGCGGAAACGACTCTGACTGCCTTAATTCCTCTTGTTCAGAAAACAGTGTAGTGGGCGAGTTCATAGCGCTGGTTTTCAGTTTCTTCATCACTGTGCGGTAGGGTCTTCCCCACGGGTCCTTATCCACTTCATCACAAAACTCTTTCCCGCATCGTCGCTTACTCGCCGGAGTTCTCGCCTCTGATCCTTGTATTCCTCCTGGAATTGCTGAAACAGCGGGCTGCCTCTCGCTCGCTGGTATCTCCTCCTCGCTGCATTGTGTACGGTGGTCAGCGATAAGATCGTTCCACCAATAACCCGGAAGTCTACCGTTACCTATTTTGGAACGAATCATTGGAACAGCCGCGTCGCACGCATTGTTCACTAGGCCCATTACCTGTCGCGCCTTTTCCTCCGCAGTGCCTGGCAAATTACATTGGGACTCCAATAGCACTAGTAAGATCTGCGGTCTTGAACTTGAATGCCGTAAACCAAGACAATCCAACTGCAGCTGTTCCACCAGTAACAGAAGATCTGGCAGTATCCTCCAGGGGACCAGGTTACAACAGTAACCCAAGCTCCACCAGTAGTAGGACTTCCGCCCCTTCCGTCCATCACAATACCGCAAGCATATGCGTATGCTCTTGATTAGATAAAAATACGCACAGCGACCGCCCAAGATCTACGAAAGGCAATATCGAATCCGGAAAAATTCACGGAAGAGACTCCCCCATATTCTGAAAAGAGGCGATCGCATTATGAGTTGGATACGGGCTTAGAAAGGAGAGAGACTGTTAGATGGCGGAGGCGCAGATGAACTTCAAACTGGTGTAGACTGCATGGTGGAGCGCGAAATCCTGAACCAGATTCAAGCGGATGAAGAAAACCCCTGGTGGACCGTGAAGAGTCGCTTAAAAAAGGCATTTGGAGGTGAACAATGCGCACCAGAAGAAGATATTGAGATGTTCGGGGAGAGACGAAGACCGAAACTGTCCAATATGCTGCGGATATACTATCTCGTTACAATCAAGTAACGGATGAAATGAGCCAAATAATGACGAAGCACCAGATGCAGGCCCGACTGATGTTCTTATCTGGTATCCTCAAAGTGCAGTTGTCAGTTGTAAAAACTGTATAAAGGATAGGACCAAGGATACTACCCTGAGGTACACCAGCAGACTGAGGAAATGGGGATGAATAAGCGCTGTTGTGATATACTTGAAATAATCTGTCTGAGTGATAAGAACGGATAATGAGATAATATGTAGGGGGTAGGAATTTACGGATCTTGTATAGCAGTCCTGGGTGCCAGACTCAATAAAAAACCTGTTCTACATCCAGAAAGACTCCCGAGCAGTACATTCCGCTCTCCAACGAAGACGAGACTACATCAACCACACGATGACATTGCTAGACATTGGAGTGGGATGCTCGGAATTCAAACATCTGCGGTCTGGGATTATGTAGGCAAATCTAGGATGGGGTACAGGCGTTTTAAGATAAGTTTATCAAGGATTTTCCTATGATAGGTGACAGAGAGATAGGACGGTAAGAGGATGGGTGTTCTGGCGGCATTCCAGGTTTGGGAATCATTTTGATTATAGATAATTTCCATTAATAGTAAACTCGTAATGCCCTCTGCCGAATTTAAATGTAGTTTTTTCAATGTCCTCCTCCCTCATTCTCACTTGCTGGTATCCGGACTTAAGGTCTAATGTGGAAAAAAACACGTGAACCTGATAACCGATCAAGCATGTCCTCAAGTCGAGGAAGAGGTTACCTTTCCTCCACGGTATTCTCATTGAGTTATCGGTAGTCTATAACGAGACGGTAAGGGGAGTCCATTTGTTGTTATTGTCTCTTCTTCTCTACGACCCACAAAGGGCTACTAAGCGGAGACGTACTATGCCGGATGATTCCTTGTCGAAGGAGATTACTATTAGCTCATTGATTATTGACGTCATCGCTTGCGGATACCTACGACCTTTTGTGTATAACAAACGTTGTTTTCCTTAGAGGTAATTTCATGTACACTGTTCCCGGTAGCAGGTAGTGGACATCCCTCCCTATAAAAAATATCCGTGAACTCGGATAGTAGGGGAGACCTCCTACTTGGGAAGTTCAGTTTGAACAACTTCTACGCGATGCTCCGTTCCGGTTGTTTTAATCTTCCCTTGGTACGTTTTGTCTCCCAGCATCATTTCCCAACGTCCCCGTCTGCCATGTAACCGAAATCCAACCTTGTCTAAGACGTCACATCCAATTAATATATCATACTAGTAGGTTAATTTCTCTAAAACATGGACAACTGTGCGCGTTTTCACCCTAGTCAGATTCTCAAGGTTACAATCGTACTCCCCTAGTACTGGACAAGGGCCACTCAAAGTGATTATAGAACACTTACATACCTTTATCTGACGGCCTCCACTATGCTCCCTAAGCACTCCTTCGCTGATCAGGGTGCTGGTACTACCAGTATCGTTTAGTGCCTTGGCTCCACCCTCACGCCCCTGCACTATGGACAACCACTCCCATACTCCACACACACTATTAATCACCTCTTCTCTAACTGGGTTGCCCTCGCCTCCTCAAATAGCGGTTTCTCTGCTGTTGTCTGCGAGTTTCTAGTTGTATCTTCTACTGTTTTGTCTTCTTGATCGATTCGAACCCTGTACCCAGCGCTGTTGGTCCACCTCGTCTTCGTCGCTGGAACTCCGATCTGATCGATCCTCAGAACTTGACCCAGAGGCGTCCCTATGACGCCTAGTTCTATGTGTATTTACCTCCATCGGCTCTGGAGCCGGACTTCGTCTGTAAATCCAGGGACAAGTTCTGGCAACGTGACCCTTATCACCGCATTAAAAACACTTAACTGACGGGCAGTTGGCTGCTACGTGGCAGGAGTGGTTACATTCGTAACATCTTCTCGATTGTTCTGTTCTAGGTCCTCGTTCCTTACTAGTCTTCTTTGCTTCTTTTTTGCGTTTTTTGAATTTTGGGAATCTTGGTGCTTCTAGCCTGGACTCCGGGCGTTCCCTCAAGGGAGGTCACTTGTCTCCACTGGTGGCCTCTAAGTTCTTCCTCTTCCCTGGCTCCTTTATCGATTACGTCGGGCGCACAGTTCCCGAGTGACCTGTCAGCGGCCAGCTTTTCTCTCGCTCTCAGGTATCTTCCCAATTGAACCTTCAGAATTTTATCAAAAATTGGCAGTTGATGTACTGCCTCAGCTTGACCTACTGTCTCCACCAACTTGTCCAAGGTAGCAGTGTACTGATTAAGCATGGTCTTAGCGAAGTTGTAATCAGATTTTCTTCTCTCTGTGAAAAGGTGGTAAATATCTTCCTCCGGGGCCCAGCGCCCTCCGCTATGCGCCTTCTTCAATCTTTCGGTGACTTCTTCTCACGAATTCAGTTCGTTTGCCTGAATGTCGTTTAGTACATGCCGCCTCACTCGTCCAACCAGGGATGCACTTAACTTAACTTAACTTGGTGGCGTTTAACTTGGTGGGTCTATCAGCCCTGCGCCGATTCGAGTTTCTAGACTGTGTTTTTTAAATATGTGGCATTAGCCGTCTTTACTCGGGCCCATTCCAACTGTATCAGTGTTATTGTTAACTACCTGCACGATCGGTGGGCTAGCAACCGGGAAACCGGCGTTCGTCCAACTAACCTGCATGGGTTGCCCTTGATCCATCATAATCGTATTCTGCGCCTGGAGATCCGATACTACTTTGTCCAACAGACTCGGTTTCAAAACCATGAACCTCCTAAAACTTCTTTTCTGGAACACTAACTCACGTATTATTAAACCGAGTATCTGGTGCCGATAGTGTAAAAAAAAAATAGAGAAATTGGGGAACGAAGTGAACACCTTGGCTGTTTTGATAATACTGACTTATTTACATTTTGCTGGGGGTTTATATAGTATTACAGTGTTTATTTATATTACAATA
>NW_027110347.1:730152-738424 GCF_000696795.3 Halyomorpha halys
ATGGGTTGCCCTTGATCCATCTTCTCTTAGATATTTGAAACAATCGGTGCGATAATATGGTTTAGTAAAGGTTAACAAGCCTATCTTCCCCTCTTCTCCTCTCAATAATTTGAAAATCCGTCAATTTGAGATTTAATGAACTACCTCAAACTGAAAAATTGTAACAAAAGTATAATTAAATTTCAAACTAATATCACTTCTTTCTATTAAATTGGGATTTTAGCAATACAATTTTGGATCTTTCCATATTTTCCACTCTTCTCTGGCTCCTTCGAAGTGAGAGTATTTTACATTTCGCCCTTGCCGCGGCACAAATTGCTGTAACATTCCTTGTTCTAGTTCTTCAATTTATTCCAAGTGTACAATGAACCTGATTGCTTTTCAAACCACAGGCTAGAATAATAAATAAACTGCTATAAATATGGCTGATAATGATTTAAATATTTGAGAGTTATTTTATTTAGGTATTGGTGAAATAATCGGAGGAAATAAAAGCCACCCTAGACCTTCCATACAAAAAAAAAAAAAACTCTTAAAAACCCCCTTTAAAGAGGACTGTTCTCGTAAAAGGTGAAAGAAGAGAAGCGGTTATTTCCTCGACAAAACTTTTTTCAAGAAAGTTCAAACACGAAAAGGTACAAGAGAGAAAAAAAGTAAGGGTCCTTTAAAGTTTTAATTAAGGAGAAAGATATTGTAGATGTGTTTATGCCTTTCTCGACTACAAGGTTCTCACTGACTGCCAAGCCAAGCTCCTGTACTGCACTTTAACAGCAAGGCAATCCAATGAAATACAGCATTAAAGGATCATTGATTCTTATTCATTCTTATCGTCTTTATCCATGATTTACGACATACTACTTGAAAGAATTGAAAATTTATGGCATTCGTTCAATGAAGAATTTGACACTCATTAATTTATTATACGATAACTTTTTTGCTAGGAGATGCCATTTAGAGATCTAATCCGAAAAGAATATAAAATAAAAAAGACCTAGTGCGTTACTTTATTAAATTCATTCGGTAATTAGTTTAGGAACGCCTGAAAATCGTGTTTTGTGTAATTGTAGTTAATGCTAAATTATGAAATATTTGCAGATGTACATTTTTCGTGCTGTGTTTGATGTATCGGACTCCCCTACAATAGATACAACCCAAACTAATACACATGAATGCACACCTATAAACTAATACAATCTACCTCTCCAATCAAACATATTTACCTTGTGTCTGCTATAAAAATCCGTCTGTCCGCTTCATGTTTCGAAGTCATCGACAATATAGAGAACAGAGAAAGTAGTATAAGTCAGAAAATAACCGAAAGACAAATGTACCATAAGCTATAGGACATGTTAAAATCGATACGGTTTTTAACTAAAACAATTTTTTCATTCAATGTAGAATATAGTTGCTACCTAAGACAGGCAACAAAATTAGTGTCATAACTTTTTAAATTCCAAAAGGGTGTAAAATGCTCAACCTAATCAAAATTTTAATTTTTTTAAACATTCGAACATTATTTATTATTGATAACATAGAAGAAGTAACATCTTTTGTTATTTTTCATATCAAACAAAAGTACAAACAACAAGATTTGAAAAGATTTATCAAACATCCCTCTAATATAGTGCATCTAATATGAGTTTGGCTGTAGAAGAGACTCGTGCACCCCTCGTGGAAAGGTAGACCAGTAAACTGAAAACAAACCTGCTAGGCCGGTTCCAATAACAACTTCTGAATGTCCAGAACTGTAGGGTTTATGAGGGGAAAACACATACCACGCATGCTCTGTACACCTTCGGACAGTCAGAAGTGGTTGTTAAACCAGACATAGGGGAGAGAAAGTGAAGGTTGTCGGAGGTTCCTACTGCGCATCTCACTCCTCCCTTTACCCACAGGAATACTCATCTTGTACTATACAATGTACATAAACAACACTGTAATGTTGTAATGTACGTACTACAAAATGTAGAACATATATACTATAAAATTGGTCGTCAATCAATGAGTTTTTTTGTGACTTAGACTGTTTATATTTTTTTTAATTATTATTTAATAAACAAAATGTATTTTTATTGCCTATATGAAAAAAATGTTCATCTGTAATGAATTTAGTTGTTGCTGCTAGTAAACAAAAATACATGTGAATCTAAGACATATAGATTGAAATGTTTACTTCTAGAATAACTCTGAACAAACTTCATTTGCAGTTAGTAGATTTACAATGTTGATTTGCAGCTTTCGCTATTTCAAAAATATTTTATATGAACCCTGATAGAAACCAATAAGCAAACTGAAATTTTCATTGTTTTTATAAGCACTTTTAACATACTTTTCATTTCGTAATATAAACTAAGACACAGTGTTCTTCTCAATCAGAGATAGGCAAAAATTAGCTACAGTTGAAAATAATACCTAAAATTAATGAGGATACGATCCTTATTCATGAACCATTGATAAATAAATATCATATCCACAGAATTTTCAGCTATAAGTTTCAACTATAGGCCACCTTTACTGAGACAAAGAGCCTTTGATTGGAACCCGTCTGCTAGGGATGCAAAGCTATGGCACTAATACTCGCCCTCCCCTTTTCATTAATTTTAATGAATCACTAATTGGCTATTAGTGACTGGCACCTCGACCCAATCAGCCGGTCAGCTCTAATAATTTTTTCTTGCTGTGTGTGATTTGGGCTCAACCGATGGATACGACTAACGGCTGATGTTCCATAGTCAGAGCATGGGGTAAAGGGGGACTTGATTATTAATATTATCTTCTTATCGGTGTATGTCATTTGGTATCGGGTACTCATCATCGATATCACAGACCACTTCAATGGGTTGGGAAGCTTAAAGAGTCAAGGGTCGCCAGATGGAAGGAACTGCTCAACCAGTACAACATTGTAATCCAGTACTAACCAGAGAAGGAAAATGTAGTCGCTGATTGGCTATCCCGCGCGATCACCGTAAATGCAATAGAATAAGACCTACCAAGCCCTGCGACAGAATTATTACTGGTGGAATATGCGGAAAACGATTCAGGAGATAATCGGGAACTGTGAGGTGTGCCTCAGCACCAAATACGACCGACACCCACCCAAGGCGACACCGACGGCGAACACACCGTTAGTAGAATTACAAATCGACAATTTCACCTGGAGGGACTACAAGTGGGTTACAGTGATTGACCTGTTTAGCAAAGTGGCTATGGCACATAAGATTCGAGAAGATCGGCCGAGGTGGTATTGGGAGCGCTGCGTTTATGGTTCCAGTTCTATGGAGTACCGGAAAGGATATCGTCTGATGCGGGACGGGAGTTCGATAACGCCAACGTCAGAGAAGAAATGAAGGCTTTGGAGAAAATGTGGCATCTAAACACCCCAGGACACCCTAAGAGCAGAGGGGTTATAGAGAGGCTCCACGGTACGTTAAGCGATCACTTGCGGGTGTACCAGCTAGATAAGGGCCTGGAACCAGACGAGGCTATGATAAGAGCTATAGCAGCCTATAACCACTCCGTGCATATGGTAACGGGATTCGCTCCATTCGAAATTCTGTTCGGACTTAGAGGGCGCAAACGCGATTATAGAAACACGGTAATCAACGGAGAGGAGATCGTCGGTAACGGGATGGCACTGAAAAAAACGTGGGACAAGGTGAGAGATAGAATCGAAAAGGAGGAAGCCAAACGCGTGGTGCGACATAACGAGGGTGTACGTGACATTGTGGGGAAAATTGGTATAGGGACAGTGGTTTACCATAGAGTGACCTCTAACAGGGGTAAGGAGACCTAAAAGTATGAGGGGCCATTCAGGGTGATTACAATTAGAGAGCATAATATAGTAATTTTGTATTTTGTTGTGGTTATCTTTTTGGAGTTTATGAGGCATATTCATAAAGTGGTAGGGGGGAGTCACGGTCTGGGTACAATAATAGCTGATAGGCCGTATCAGCTGATTGTGTCGAACAGCTAATTGATGCTTATATATAGATGTACTGGACTGTATAAAGCCATTCTATATCTGGAACCCGTCATTTCATACTTACGTTTTATAAAGATAAAATATGTTTATTACAGCCTAAGTCAGCTGTTACTTCGATGACAGCTGACTGAGAAGATCTACTGATCGAATGTATATAAGCAGATTTACCAAACCCAATAAAGCCAGAATTTCACAGCCGGTTCACCACCGTTCCCATCTTATGGTTTCCCATTATATCGCCAATGGTTGTTTCTTATAACTCTTGCAATTCTCCTTCTCAATTTTGTCCTTGCCTTTGGCCCACATCTTTCTCTTCACCATACAATTAACGGCGATATTATTGTCTTAAGTCACTGTATTTTGGTAGTTTCTCCGACATCCACTGTCTCGTATTGATGTTTGCTGCAGATGTAGTCAAGTCCTTTTGTTTCTCTTAGTGTTTTGTCTTCTGGTACTGTTTTCGTAATTTATTTGATGGCCTACGTAACACATCTAGTTCGCTGTTCCATCAAGGAACAGTACGGTGATTACACGTTTTTATCATAGCTTTCGTAAATTTCAGAGAAATAATGTCAGTGGGTATTCGTGTCATTGCAGTCAATATTCTGTTCTCGATTTCTGTTACATTAAGAGAATCAAAATTGGATTTAGAGATAAATTGTTTTTGTAATTGATTTTGTAAGGTGATAGTGAATCTGTCCCAGTCAGCTTTGTTTGTAAGGTACACAAAATTATTGTATCTGTCCTTATACTGGTTATGAGTATAGGTATGTAACTCGTAAGTTATAATGTTATGATCCGAAATGTTCCAGTTACATGTGGGGTTTTTTGTCAAAATTTTTTTAGTGAATAGGGTCAAATCTATGTTACTGTTTCCCATAGCACCTTCAAACGTATTGATTTCACCATTTGTGTTTCCTATTGCTAACTCATGAGTCATAATAAATACTCTCCAATTCACTTCTCATAGAGTCTGTTTTTATGTCGTACCAGAATTTCGATATCAGAAATTCGGCATCAAACGCCAATAATAAAATTGCCATTTTGGAAAGTGATTAAAATATTAGCTAATTTGTTTAAATCATTTTTAATGTCATTGTTTCTATCAAAATAAGCGCTGATAACTGTGAATTTCAGATTCCAACGTAACTTCAACACACACAAAGTCTGCTTCAGAATGCTGGAATAACAGACACCCATCGATTTTTTTATTAGTTATGACTATAGTAGCTCTAGGGTGATTATCATATGTTTGAAATTCATTATAATTATCATAGCCAATAACGTTATTGTTTCGTGTGTATGGTTCTTGTAATAGTAGAATGCCAATGTTATTATTTATAGAGTAATGTTGTAAAAAGTTTAATGTGTATTAAGTTGTAGTATGTCAATCTGTATATTTATCATTATAAAAATTTAATGAAAAGTTGTTTATTTTAATTTGTAAAGAGTTAGTAATAGTTTTTAGTCCATCGTACTTACAGTAATGCAATGCTGTAGTCAATGTTGGCAAACAGTTTCTGAACTTAACTAATGTACAAAGGGCAATCTATATCAAAAACAAAATAATCAGTTGGCCGTTTTTTGTTACAACTATGAGTGTGCTAATTATAATTATCACAGTTTGAAATTAAACTTTTCGGAATTACATAAAATAAAAATATTTAAAGGCTTGAGTACACTCTCATAAGTAAAGACTTGAGTACACTCTCATATGTAAAGGCTTGAGTACACTCTCAAATGTAAAGGCTTGAGTACACTCTCAAATGTAAAGGCTTGAGTACACTCTCATATGTAAATGCTTGAGTACACTCTCATATGTAAATGCTTGAGTACACTCTCATATGTAAAGGCTTGAGTACACTCTCATATGTAAAGGCTTCATTACACTCTCATATGTAAAGGCTTCAGTACACTCTCACATGTAAAGGCTTTAGTACACTCTCACATGTAAAGGCTTCAGTACACTCTCATATGTGGAGGCTTCAGTACACTAGGCTTCAGTACACTCTCATATGTAAAGGCTTCAGTACACTCTCACATGTAAAGGCTTCAGTACTCTCTCATATGTAAAGGATTCAGTACACTATCACATGTAAAGGCTTCAGTACACTCTCATATGTAAAGGCGTCAGTACACTCTCATATGTAAAGGCTTCAGTACACTCTCACATGTAAAGGCTTCAGTACACTCTCATATGTAAAGGCTTCAGAACATTCTCATATGTATAGGCTTCAGTACACTCTCTTATGTAAAGGCTTCAGTACACTCTCATATGTATAGGCTTCAGTACACTCTCATATGAAAAGGCTTCAGTACACTCTCATATGTAAAGGGTTCAGTACACTCTCATATGAAAAGGCTTCAGTACACTCTCATATGTAAAGGGTTCAGTACACTCTCTCATATGTAAAGGCTTCAGTACACTCCCTTATGTAAAGGCTTCAGTACACTCTCATATGTAAAGGCGTCAGTACACTCTCACATGAAAAGGCTTCAGTACACTCTCATATGTAAAGGCTTCAGTACTCTCTCATATGTAAAGGCTTCAGTACACTCTCATATGTAAAGGCTTGAGTACACTATAATATGTAAAGGCTTGAGTACACTCTCATATGTAAAGGCTTGAGTACACTCTAATATGTAAAGGCTTGAGTACACTCTCATATGAGGCTGCCATCATCCTTTCTAGAGAAATGCTACCGATAAATTTAGCTATAAATGAGAAAACAGAGCTATATGGAATCAAAAAATTCCTTCTTAGGAGCATCCGCATATAGTCTTACATATCGATAACATGAATGTTCTGCACTCACTCAATAACACAAACATTCACGACCCATTGACTGATGAAATAAGACAAAAAATATTTCAATTACATTATTTTAAAAAATCAGTGTAGGTAATTGTATGAAGGGCACTCGGGCGTAGAGGGTAACGCAAGAGCTGGAACATTGGCCAAAGAGGCGGCCAGCAAAGGAACCATGCTGCCCCTTACAGCAAGACCCCTATCTCCCATATCAGAAATCTCATCACCAATGAGTTCGTTGCTAGCTGGAACACAATGTGGAATGCTTCCAATAAATCACCTAGCCTTCATAAATCCATTCCACGAATAACACTACATAATCACAAACAAATATACAGCACAGAATAAACATTGACTCAATTCCTTACAGAACATGGTAACACAAAATATTACTTGAAACGATTTAATATTATGACGACTGACAAGTCTGACGAAGATGGACAAGTGCACAATTTCATGCATATACTTTATGAATGTAAACTATATGACCGACAAAGAGCTCAGCTAATACAAGATGTAATACTGAAACAAGGTAGTTGGCCTGAACTAGAACACATACTTTTTACTAAATTTAAGGCAGACTTGCTAAAATTCATAAAACAAACTGACTTTGACCAGCTGACTAAATATAGAAGGGCAATCTACAACCGCTTGTTGTGTTTGTTTATTTTTTTTTATCTTTGTTTTTTGTCTTCTTTTTCCTTTTTATTATTAATTAACTATGATTTTGTTTTACTTTTTTTAAAAATGTTATAAACAATGTAACAAATTATATATACTCAAATCTTTTGCACTGTAAACATATAATACATGTAGTATGCCTTCCATGGCATGGGACATGTATAAAGGAAATAAACTATCTCTGGGGTACTTTTTTTCTTAAAAATGTGTCGCGTTCGCCTACATGGGCGAAGTCTAAGGAGTGAAATGTATACTATGTTTATACACTGTGCCGTATAAGGGGCATTCCTTAACTGGAAGTATGGGTGGAGAGGAAAAATATTCGTTCAAAAATACTTTTTTATTTTTTTTAAATCACTTATTAAGTTTTGGAGATATAGGCTCATGAAGAAAATAAATTTCCAGACTCAACTTTTTGTAGCAGTATTCCGGACTTGTAGTAATTAAAAAATTCGATTTTCCAAGACTTATTCCAAAATATTTCCAAAATAGATTTTAACTTACATTTATCAACTTCAATGTATAAGTTGTACTATTTGTTCGTAATTATGAAAAAGTTATTTGGTTTCGTAAAAACAACAAAAACAATTGAAAGAGAAAAAAATTCACGTTCAGGGGAATTAAAAGAATATGGATAATTATTAACAATATTTATTAATTCAAAGTAGCTACAGATTGAGTTTGCATGTCTTAAACCAAGAAATCATAATTAGGTGTATGATAATAATGAGTCCACGCGTTGCATCCGGTAGCAAGTGTAACACGTAAAGCAAAATATATTGTGCTGTGTGGTCAGTGTC
>NW_027110347.1:739319-740944 GCF_000696795.3 Halyomorpha halys
GAGGCCCGTTAGTCTATAGGTGGCACTCACAAAGAATAGCCGTGAGAGTGACGAACCCACCCTATGAAAAAACACCTCAATAAACGCGCGATGTATTAGAAATAATAAATACTTGGCGTGAGAATTCGGATCTCCGCGTTCTGTTGCGCGATAATAATAAACTGGTTTTAATAGTCTTATCACATTCTCACATTTTTTTCTTGTGGATCACATTTTTTTTCTTTAGATTTTATTCGTTATCGGAGCAAGAAAAATGTTCATTACATTTTTAGAATTTTGCTACAACAAAATGAATTACGACTGGCAAAATAAAAGAAATTGTCAAATCTAGAATTGTACTGTGGAATAAAATCCACAAACTATAGAAATAAAGAATGTTGACTAAATTATTAGAAATAATACTATGATTACCGAAATAGCAGTATTCAACTTTACTAATCCTTCTTGGGTCAATGACAATATCAACTTTACAGATCCTTCTTGGGTCAATGACAGTTTCAACTTTACTAATCCTTCTTGGGTCAATGACAATATCAACTTTACTAATCCTTCTTGGGTCAATGGCAGTATTCAACTTTACTAATCCTTTTTGGGTCAATGACAATATCAACTTTACTAATCCTTTTTGGGTCAATGACAGTTTCAACTTTACTAATCCTTTTTGGGTCAATGAAAGTAGCTTCTACAAACAAGTCTACAAGTATTCACGCCATACCTGGAGGCGTGGCGCAGAGGCCCCTGGCTTTGTGAACTTGAGATAGGAACAACTTATACTGCCGCTACGCTCAAGTGCTTCTGACAATTTAAATTATAAACTTTAGTACCTCTGGCAGCATCGTAGCCCACGGCATCTGACGTCATCCAGTAAGTAACGGTTCATAAAACCGTAGAGGTTCAGTTCAGGTTTCCGGTCCAACCATCTGAGCTAGTAATGGTAGTGTGAGTACCCCCAGTCACTCATCTTATAATGATCATCAAATAATTTTGTCAATATTAGAAAATGATATTGCCTTAAATGTGGTGACAAATATAAACATAGTTCTAAACTTTTATGTCTAATTTATGGCTGAGTGTTATACGAGTATTTTATGGTATATATTTCTGCGAATGATGTTGTAGTGGTTTGGAAGTAAGTCTTGCTGTATTTTACAGAAAATGTTGTAGCTTCTTTTTGGCAGTAAGTTTATTAATTTTGCAAATCTATAGTGCTTAAATCTGAGCTGATTTTAAAAAGTATGCAATTAGCTTCATGTTTTATATAAGATTTGTATAGTAATCAATTAAGACTTTTTATTTTATATCTGAATCTTATAGCTATATTAATACAATATATAAAGCTAAACAAATATTTCTTTATTGTCTAAATCTGTAATTTTGGGAACTACCAGCCAGATTTAAAAAAAAAAAAAAATATATGAGTAGTAATTCTTGACTTCACTAAGAATTACTTAAAATATTACTTATACTAACCTGATTTTAACCTCTTAAATTAAATCCAATCAGGGAAATCATAAGAAGGAATTCAGAATTTAAATTTCGAATAAAAGGAGATAATTTATTTTATTAATTTAAAAGTAATAGAATGAATAATCGTCTACATTTTATTTTGATGGCTGCTATAATTT
>NW_027110347.1:743068-743332 GCF_000696795.3 Halyomorpha halys
ATTTCAAACTAACTATTTTATATTCCCTTTTCAAACTCTTTTCATGATCAATTCCTCTTTAAGTAAGGTAACCTTAAGACATAGGAAAGAAACAGTACTTTTGCTAAAGAAAATAATTAGTGTTATAATTTCTATAATGCATAGATACACCAAAAATCATCTTGGTATTTAATAAGGCTGTAATAATGTTCCATGATTGATGTTTTGAATGATGTGTGGAACAATAACAGGCTGCAAACTATTTAATTGAATCACTTTTAGCTA
>NW_027110347.1:746396-746642 GCF_000696795.3 Halyomorpha halys
AGCTAAATTATCGGACCTTGAGGGTTGACTTAATCAGGTGGAGCAAAATAACCTGAAAGATACTGTAGAGATTAAAGGAATCCTGGAGAAGCAGGAAGAGACTGTTGTGGGAACAATCCTCAGTATTGGTGCAGGTCTGGGCGTGAATATGTGCCCGGACGATCTGAACCACGCGGTACAGCTCAGGTCTAAAGAGGAAGGAGCGCCGGGCCCTATTATAGTAAGATTCGTTCTTCAAACCAAGAG
>NW_027110347.1:747175-750850 GCF_000696795.3 Halyomorpha halys
TGCAACCATATGTCTAAAGTGCCTTAGGTTCAGTTGGGCAAGGGGCAATTGTTTAAATTTATGATACCGGTTCGTTAACTTGTGAGTGAAGCAATGACGCCCGCCAACAAGCTCCTCTACTGGTCAGCCAGGCAGAAGCAGCGGTGCAGGCAGTCGGCGGCAACCCAGCGGTCACCGTAAGCACGACCAGCGACTTGGACGTGTTCAGTTGCATTCGGTACCCAAGTCACCACAATAATGTTAACATTTTCGTTTTTTGTGTAAAAAATATTTTGTCTATTTTGATTTTTGTCAAGACTTTAATAATTGCACTTATAGAGTTTGCTCCATTTATATTTCTTCATTTTTAAATTTTTTATAACTTAATTTTTCGTGACTATTTTCTTTAAATTTCGATAAATCGAGCAACGTATTCCTTTCGATTTCTTATTTGTATTTAATTTTATATAATTGCAAGAATACAGAAAATATTGTTATTCTCTATCCCTCAACCTATATTTTTTTTCTTACTTTTCCATTTACCATCCCACAGTTATGACTAATGTCCTCAGTTCCTGTCACGTTAATGCCCACTTCGATGTATTCAAACAATACTTCCTCGACAATTTTTTCCATATAATTGCAGCTTCTATTACCAATTACACTTTATTTCGCCATGATAGATCCGACCGTGTTGTGTTGTGTGTGCATGTTAGTCTCAAGGTCCAAATTCTACTTCGTTCCCCTTCTCCTATCATTCCTCATGCGGAATACATGTTAGTTTAATAGAATACATTTTTAACCATATCCCCTATTATTTGCTATCGTTTATCGACCTCCCCGCTAACACCTTCTACTCGATAGCACTTTCCAGTCCTTCCTTTTCCAACTCTTTTCCACTTATTCCAATATTATTATCACTGGTGATTTTAACATCAACATGCTCTCTCAATCCAGTGATAAATACTTTCTTACTGACGTAATATTTTCCCTCAATCTTTACCTCGTTCCTTATTCGCTTACACATCACACACAATCCTCTGACACCTGGTTAGACCATTTTTATCTGTGACTCTCCTCTACAAATCCTTCCCTCTTCCCAGCACCCCGTTCCCTTCGTCTCATCTCAGGATCTAATACAAACTCCAGCGTTAATACAACTCTTGGAAAGCTGTATTTCTGATTTTTAACCTACATAAGCAAAATTTAGATTTAATTTCATACTACCTAATAAGCTAGAAATTAGTTTTAAATAAAGAAAAACTTCTCAAATATTTTGTTTAATTAGATCCGGTCTGTGCTCCTTGCCGCAGAGATAACTGAGCCCTATATTACCCTAAACATAATTTCTTGAAGAGTGGTTGAATTATATTGAAGTAATTTAAATTTTTTCGATTGATCAATTGATTGTTTAATTTTCTGTAAAGCGTACATTTGGGACCGAAAAAGTTTACTTTCGGATTTTTTTTTATTTGAAAATTCGTTTTTAATCGTTTCTTGATGTACCCAAAACTAATATGAAATGTTTTCATTCCTAAAAATCATTTACTGCACTTTGATAGGACATTCTGTCCAATTTTTATCAATATCGTACTCATATTGAGGAACAGTGAGGTTGTATAAGGGCTGTTCATATTTTATTTATAATATATATGTCAACATCATGGATAAATAAATTATTTCAAAGGAGAAAGAAAAATCAACTAAATTGGTTTTGAAATAAAGAAAAACTATTCATACGTTTTATTTGGTTATAATTTCTTTAATTAGATCCGGTTTGTACCTTTTGGTGTAGTTTGTTGAACTACTCTCAAGTTTTGTGTAGATTGGTTGAACTTACTTAAATTTTTTTACCATATAATGTTATTTACCGTTATAAACTATACATATATTCAATATTCAATGATATAATGACTCAATTTTATATTATGATACATGTCACTTAGTTAATTGGATTAATTAAGTAGGGTGGAACTTAGGTAAGTTAAAGTATTATAATTTAGGAGTAGAATACATTTGGTATAACATAAAACATTTTAACTGATTTTTGTTGGAATTATCTGCTTTGATAATTGCAGCTAATTTGATGAATTGCTGAAAGAATATTTAGTAAATTTATGTTCGTAAAGGAATACATTTGATATTAAGATATGGTAAGTGACTGTTGTTTGAAAGTAAAAAATTATATTGGAAGAATAATAGTTGACCTAGCAGATTGTAGGAGGATGATAGTCTGGGAGGCGATCAGTAAAGGTACAAAATCGTGAAAGATTACTGTTAGATATTTTTATATCCTTATTGACCATCACCCGGACTATCTTCCAGTTAGTTAAAAGTTTTAATTAAAGAACAATTTAACGTTGAAAAAGTTTTAATTTTTGCGGTCAACATGTTTTACTACCGAATGGCTTATACGTGCACAATGTTGCTAATCACCGAATATACCACATACCATCCATAGAACCAGTTCCTAGATCCAAATAAATATAGGTATTTTAAGATATTAATATTTAGAAAAATATTCATTCCTTTTACTGTTATTCAAAAAATACTAACTTACAAAAGCAACTTTCATGATCAGAGGGATGTGCAAATTTTAAAAATGACTTCATGCAAAACAACTGTGTTCTTCATAAATGTCTTATTATGAAGAGAAAGGGGGGAAAGAGGAATGCTTTTTGTATCTTAACCGGAATTCAAAGAATGAATTATACAAGCTGCTTTTTATGACTATTGTTGTATGTTTAGTTTTATATAAATTTATTAACAGACTCATAAAAGGTTACTAGTAAAAAGAGTTTCAATACATACAGGCTCAAAACCTTTTTATATAATGTACAATAATATGCAAATTTTTTAGTTGTTTTTCAAATGTATAATTTATAATACATTACTAAAGGAAGACACAAATATGAAAGGTAAAATTTATGTACATGCTTAAGTGGAGATTAATAAGCATTATCAATTAATTAAAATGGAATATAGTTAAATAATTTAATTACGACACAGATGAAAAAAAAACCATGGTTGCTAACAAAAAAAATTGGCAAATCTTTTCATTTTATAAGAACACAGTACTTAATTATCAGAAAAAGTCATAAATTACGTATTTATCATAAGTTAATCCCATTCTAGGACCAAATATACTACTATTGAGCTAAAAAGCTGCCTCTTTAGTTTAATATTTGTTATGAAACGGTTAGATGAACAATTCCCTTATTTTTAATGTATATTTATTAGAACTGATTTGGACAAACCATGTCGTGATATGTATTTGTCGTCTCAGCCGTGAAGTTCCATTTCTCAAGAGCCCTTTTTAGGACCTAATCTCAAGCTCGTTTCCTATACTTTGTATTCCGTGTTCTCTATACTTCTCTGTTCGCGTTGCTGTCCTGACCCTCTTTCGTTCATAGAAGCGTTACCTTTTCTGAATCTTATATTGGCTATCATGAGCCACGCCCAAGAAGAATACGTTACAAGAGCTCCAAAATGTTTGTTACGGGTGTTGTTTACAAACTATAATTGACCTGCTTACCGACAAAGCCAGTAGGCAATAACTGTTTTTGACAGATTTGCTCAGAAAAGTCCCTTCCCCATGTACCCATTAACTAGCTGTGAAATGTCCCTTGACAGGTATCCTACGTAGGCCAGGTATCGGAACATATGGGAAAAACTTAAATAATATCAATAATTGTT
>NW_027110347.1:751860-752700 GCF_000696795.3 Halyomorpha halys
CTATGAGGGTTAATATTCACAAATACTAACTGTAAAATCTCAGATTTCCAAAATAAGGAAAATACTTGGGGCCGTAGCTGAGTCGAGTTGGGGAGTGTGGCTAGAGCCCGGGCCGGAGCAATTTTTCATCTGACGAAATACAAAAGCCTACAACTTTCCCAGCACAAATTGAATGTGATATTGATGTTCTCCGGGTAGGGCCCCCTTACAAATGAGTTGGCTAATAAAGCTAAAAGAATTTTATTTGTCACAAAACATTTTTTTTTATCTTTAATACATTTGTTTTGACAATTTTAGTGAATAAAAAATATAACATACATATACAAAGCAATCTTATACTTGGCGTGGGGCAGTCACAAATTCTGAACAGGGAAAAGCGAAACTATTTTATACAACTCCAGTAACCAACTTGAAACAAATGTGAGAAAATATCAGTCTCTCTATAAAAAACTTTATAATTCCTATTGAGGCAAAACTGCCGATCAGCTGTGCAAAGACTATATTTATAATCAATCACTGTGGATTATGAATTGTGCATAATTTCCCGGGAATAATTAATATTTGAACATAATTAGTTGAACGTCTGTACCGAGCTGGTCCGGGTAGGGGCCCAAAAAGGTTCATAACTAGCCGACCAAAGAAAATCAGAAAAACTATATATTTATTATAAATAAATAACTTGGTTTAAATATTTTAATATAAATTGATTAGGAGTAAAAAAACAAAACATTTTTGACCACCAGCCATCCATTAACTAGCTGTGAAATGTCCCTTGACAGGTATCCTACGTAGGCCAGGTATCGGAACATATGGGAAAAACTTAAATAATATCAATAATTG
>NW_027110347.1:754700-758497 GCF_000696795.3 Halyomorpha halys
CTCATCCTCCTAGATTTATCCAAAGCATTTGATACGGTTGACCACAACATCCTTCTTACCAAACTACGAAATCTTCCTCTATCCAACGGTGCTTTGCGCTGGTTTCAATCCTTCCTATCCCATCGTTCCCAGTATGCAGTGGTTCCTGATAAACCTCCATCAATGACTCGAACCCACACCTGTGACGTCCCTCAGGGTTCATCGCTATCCCCTACCCTTTTCACAATCCTACATCAATGCCCTTCCCATCCTTATCCAACATTCTCAATACCATTTGTACGCAGATGATTTCCAAATTTACTTTTCCTTCCCACCTTCTGACCTATTAGTTGCTACGGAGAAGATTCAAGAAGACTTGAATAGAATTAGCCAGTGGGCACAAGAACAAGCTTAAGTTGAATGCAGAGAAGACTAAGGTAATCGTAATAGTATCCAATCACCTCCTGAAAACTATTCCTCATATTCCAACCTTATTCCTAAACAATAATGCAATACAACTCCATCCATACGTTAAAAACCTTGGTGTCACTATTGACCACACTCTCTTCTGGAAAAATGACCGATATTTCCCGTCGTACCTTTTCCACCCTGAAGCGTTTAAATTATCTTCGCCATCTACTCCCTTTTGAAACCCGTAGGCTCCTAGTTACTACCTTAATATTCCCCCACTTTGACTATTGCTGTGTGGTTTACAGGGGTTTCTCTGGGGATCTCGAAGCAAAATTAAAACGGTTAAATAATTGCTTTGTACGATTCATCTTTGGGGTCCCTAGGGACGCCTCTGCCACTCGATTTTATGAAGAGTTGAAGTGGCTTTATCCCTCCTACCGTCGTACATATTTCCTTGCTTCCTTTCTCTATTAAGTTATCCAATCCCGCTGTCCATCGTACATCTCAGATATCCTTCAATTTAAGTCCTCAGTGCATTCGCGCAAAACCCGCTCACGGCCTTCAGACTTATATGTAACATCCCATCGAACAGCAGCATTTTGTAGATCTTTTATCATCCATTCTTCTTCTCTATGGAATTCTATTCCCTTCTTTAGTCGTAGTTCTAATACCCTTCCAAACTTTAAATCCCGTATCTTCGACTACCTTTTATCCACCCAATTCGGGAAGAATAACAATTGAAAGTTTCAAAAAAGCTTTATATAATTTCTGTATTTTATGTCTTAGATTTTCGTATATAATTCTCAACATGTACAATAAGAGAAATTGTATCTTTTTATTTATTCTTTTTTAGTTTAATTGTATTTGATTTTTTTATAATTTTTTTTCTTTTTATTTATTATCAGAAGTCATCTTATGTTTTATGATATGATAAGTGGTTTTATTTTATTTGTTTTATTAATATTTTATATTTTCTGTTAATTATTGTTGTTTCTTTGAATCATTTTAAATTCATTGTATTATTTTATTTTATGACATCATGTAATTTCATCTCTATTTTGTAATTTACTTCAAGGCTCTAAAGCCTAATTTTGACGCCTGTAAATTGTTCTAAAGGGATCAATCCCAGAATAAATAAAGCTTATTATGATTATTATTATTAAAGGTAATGATCGAATCTTAGCACAAAAATGCTCTTCGGCTTGTAATGTAATAGAATAGGCAAGATGAAGTGCTAAACCGAAGACAATTATCATGTTCGCTCCCCTCCCTATCATCTCTCTTCCCTTCTCCTGCAAAGACTTGCTACAGAACGGGCTTGTACAGTTCAGTACTGTAAGCTGTAGCTACAGTACGGACCATGCAGTCCAGTACAATAAGCTTAAACGTACAATTGGTCAAAAATTTAATGACACCATGAGGGTTCTTATTTCCTATAACAGTGATTGACTTTTTGACCTGATTCTAAACTGATTTCTCTCCCGAGCTTGTTTTAAGCCACTTGGAGAACTTCAGTTTACACTTCACTTCATGAAGTGGAAAATATGCATGAAGTTGAGACTGATAGCGGGCTGGGAAAGTGGAGCCCCTTCTTGGGCCCTCCTCAGGCACAATCCTTGCTAAAAGACAGCCCTTAGTTCTAGTTCTCGTTATCGGGCATCGGATGGGACAGTTCTGGCACGTCCAATATATATTCTCGCATTTCAATAAAATACTCGTGCTTTTCGATGAACATTGCTAATATTTTTTATTGCAATAAAATTAGTTTATTGGCAATAAATAAAAGTAATATTTTCAAACAATTTGCAGTATTTACTTTACTCTAAATAAGCGTCTATTTTTCCATTTTAATGCCACATTCCTCATTCTTGGATTATTAGCTTTATTTATTCTCTTAGATTCATGAGGAAGATTTTTGGAGTACACCTGGAACTACTTGTCCATAGCAATCATCAACTTCTACATAGCATACGATAACTACTTAGCAACTTCTACGAATAAATATCACAACTTATTTTATGATGAGACAAACCAAGTAAAAATATATAAAGGCTCATTTCGAATAAAAAAACTCATACTTCAGTGCATTCGAAATAATTAAATTGAAGTTGGCGACTAAAGAAGTTATAACCGATTGTAAGACGATGTAAGCTATTCGGTACGATAAATTAAACAGAAGGGTATGTTAGTCATAAAACCACATCGCCCAGTCCATAAATATAGCAGTATGTTATTTACAACCGTGAGAGTGATTTTTTGTTCCTAATTTCCTTTTTTTTTTTTTGTCTTTGAACCCGCTAAGGTAACTTATGTAAAACAACATATATCAACGTATTTATATATAACAACACTACTTTTTTCCCTAACAGCAAAACTTTTAATTTCCTACTCTAGATCAAAAGACTTTTTCTTTTAATTAAAAAAAATTGAATCAGTACCGTTACAATCCATGAAGGGTTATGAGTGCAATACTTTGTAAGGAAGTACTCTTACTAGACTAACAGTTGTGCAAGGAGTCGATATGGCCACAATCACGCTCGACCGCCAGGTTTTGACCCAATTCAGGGCAACCGCTTTATAAGGCTGGGTTGGACCCCGGAGGGCTCCCGAATCCACAGGGCAACAGTGAAACAGTAAATAATTTATCTCAAAATAAGGCCAATGTTATCTAGCCATTATGAGATAAAAGGTCTCGCGTTCTTTTTAATAGTAACCTTACATTTAATAAATATGTCGAAACAAGTAATGTGATCATTTTTTTTACATGGTTCTATATGACAAGGCATTGCAGCTGTTATTTTAGTTATTTAAGATGTAATTTTATTGCTATTATTAGGTAACTAAATTTTTAAAAAAGATACTCGAAATGTTTGAAAAGATTTTTTCCACTAAACCAGTGATTATTTTTAGAGTATTTTTTTTTTTTGTTTTTAAGTAAAGCTTCTTGTCAAAGATAACTCTTTCACTTGAAAAAACTAACAATGTTCTCAAGAGCCAGTTGGTTATGGTGTTTTTGTATCACAACACATGTCTATCCTCTTTCTGCTGACCACCAGTGTGTTTTTTAAATTAATTTTTATTTGTAGCTGGAATTCGGGTATTGGTTTTGTTGATCTATATCTAATAAAGGTTTTGGGCTTTCTTATTCGGGTATTGATTTAGTTGCTCCATACCTAAAAAAGGTTTTGGGCTTTCTTATTCGGGTATTGGTTTAGTTGCTCTATACCTAAAAAAGGTTTTAGGCATTCTTATTTGTTTCTAAACATTGACCCTAGGGCGCCTTCTTTTTCATTTCATCAAAAACTTTCGGAATATCGTCAGTGCCAAGCATTAAACCACATCAAACCGTTCCAATCGCAGGGAGGAGGTAGCTTTTGTAATATTGAGAATATGTTATACGAGTTTAA
>NW_027110347.1:759057-759823 GCF_000696795.3 Halyomorpha halys
TATCGTCAGTGCCAAGCATTAAACCACATCAAACCGTTCCAATCGCAGGGAGGAGGTAGCTTTTGTAATATTGAGAATATGTTATACGAGTTTAAATCATACATATCTGATCAGTAAACAGCCACCGCCAACATGTCAATACTGCAACAGTGTACTTAGGATCAGTCACAAATTTGAGGAATGTCATCTCTATTCCGCGAACTTGAGTAGGTTGGGAGTAGGACCGTGTGTATTGGATGCTCTGAATGATGATCAGAAGAACGTGTAAATGGTTTTGGTTTTCTTAAAAAAAAAAGCCTTTTGAATGAGATTTAAACCAGAAAATTTGTTATACGTAATAAAAAATTCCAAAAGAAGTAATTATTTAATTTTTTTCGTAATTATTTAAAGAGAAAAATAAAGTGAAATAGAATTGTATATAGAAATGAAATAGAAATATAAAGCGCGAAACATGGGCGTTGATAACCTCAGCGTTTTACGCCCTAAACCCCCAGACAACAACAACAACAACCTAAACTGGAGTTATCTACATTAGTCGGAGTTAAAAAAGCAGAAGAAAACGATATTATTTATTTAATAAAATAAATGAAACTAAAATGAGACATCTTATTGTGAAAATAACTAGTAGCAAATAGTAAACCCACAATGGGATTATCCACATTAGTCAAAGTCATCAGTCAGAATGAAAAAATAACATTACTTACTTAATATAATAAAATGAACAGAAGTCGTTCATCCTATTGTGAAGATAACTAATAGAAAATAG
>NW_027110347.1:760563-764840 GCF_000696795.3 Halyomorpha halys
AGTGAAAAAACAAAACAAAAATGACATTAATCAAATAAAATAAACAAAATCCTATACATCTTTTTGTGAAGATAGGTATCCTGTCCTTAGTATAAGGCTTTGAAGTTTAAGATCCGATAGTGAGGGTACAGACAAAATTTATTATTATGGCTTAGTTTCGGCATATACCAGATTTGGTTCACATGATACGCATTTTGTTACGAAATAGAAACAATCCTCCATTGTCGTTCCATCACATGCAGGACATAGCCTCTGTGGGTCTAAAGTATATTCGTGCAGACCGAAACTTCGTGTAATAGCATATTTACTGGCTAGTCGTATTTTGACAAATTCCTCAAGCTATGGGTAAGCTGATTTTTAAGTACCTTTGAGGAGCATCCGCTTTAATGAAGACCCAACCGTACCACGGGTTATAGCTCAATTCTCGCAATAACAAGAGGTCTTTATCTTTGACGAATTCCTTATATCTATCCAAGGTCTCCCCCTCTCTAATTTTTATACTTACCGAATCATTGAATAGTATCGGGTCAAACTTTCCGAAACTCTCCAATAGTTTTCATATGTGCGTTATGCTGATAACTCTGACAGTTGTTGCTGTCTAGCTATAGTTTCAATAGCATTGTTTCACGAAGCGAAGTGCAACTCATATTAAGAATTTTTAGGAACCAGGACAAAGTTTGCTTTAAAACGTGATATCGCACAGGAATGAGGGCCACTTCTATTCTTACCATAAAGTGTGGGATGTATCGTTGCAAACACAGCAGTCGCTTGTATATCTTCCAATTCCTCTATGTGGTTCATGGCCGAAATGGGTGCAGCGTAGAGAATACCACTCAACGTAATCGACTCGTAAAGTTTCTGCCTGGCATCCCACGAGATCATTTTAGCCTTTGCACAGGTACTTAGTACCGCCCTGATGGTTGAGTTGGTTTTCGATACTATTTGTTTCATCGCACGGTTAAAGAGTCCTGATGAACTAAACGATATACCAAGGTATTTATATTCAAGTACTTCTTCAACAATACTCCACTCGAAATACACCCTTTTGCTTCTTTTAGGCCAACCCCTATAAGTTTTTAACAATTTTGATTTTGCTATGTTAACTGTCTAGGAATTACATTTGTAGTATTTACTTAAAATATTTAGCTTCAATTGGACATGGGTCACCAAATCTCCGATCAAGACCAAATCTTCTGCGTAAATGAGGGTTATAATTTCTTCATATGGCGATATCCTCGATGCGCCCCGTTTCGTTGAAAAAACGTTTCCATATCCGTGACAAATAAAGATAACAATAAGGGGCTTAATATATTTCCCTGGAGAACACCCTCAGTAATTTCTATTGGGTCGCTCAAGTGGTTTCCACATTTTACCTGCATGGTTGCATTATTAAACAAATCTTGGAGCTTTATAATGAATTTGCCACTTATTCCCATTGAGAAAAGTTTGCTCCAGAGTTTTGAATGCGAGACTGAATCGAATGCTCTTCGAAGATCAACAAATGCATAGTAAGCAGTACGTGCAGGTTTCAATTAATTGATTTGTGAGGGAGTGCTTAAGATAAAAATATTGTCCAAGCAGCCTCTGTCCAACCGGAAGCCTGATTGGGATTCTCGAAGAGCATCAGTTTCTTCACACCATATCGATAATCTATTGTATAAAATGGTGATGAAGATTTTAAGTAGGCTGTTAGTTAGAACAATAGACCTATAATTTTATGGGTTATTCAAATTTACTTTTTTATGCACCATGACCGATAAAACTTGGGTCCATGATTTAGGAAATTTTTCAGCCTGGAATATTTTATTAAATAGTACTTTTATGTACAGGCAGGTTTTTAATGAAATCATACATTATTTAATTGGATCCGGGAGATTTACCTGATTTACATTTTTTAAGGGAGTGGTCGATTTCAGTCCGTGTTATGGAGGTATCAAAGATAGGGTGGGTTACATCAAATAAATTCAAGCTAAATTTTTTTCTATTGGGGTATATTTCCTTGAAAAATTGTTGTTATGTTCCCATTGAGTGCATACAATAAAAGATGATTTCTCCTTAATTGTTCTAAATTTTTTTGGACCTTTGAAATGTCAACGGACAAATAAATTAATTATCCATAAACAATAGGTAATTGCATATTAGAAAAATTTTGTCCTTTGCAGAAATCAAAATGACTGCAGTGCGATGTTACCGTATTCTCGGCAAAAATTTGAAATTCAAATTTAAATACTGTTTGAGAGTGAATGACAAATAAGAAGCAATCTGGAAGAGAAGGTCTCAGATAGGGAGGAATATCACCATAAAAATTAACGAAGCAGGAAGATGAGATGTAAATTCTGTCCTTACAATCCTGCCATCTTACAGGAATCGCTGTTTGCTTTTGTAAAGAACACTCCAATAGCCATAACATGGGAACATAACAACACTTTTAAATAACCTTAATCTGGGCCAGATGTGTGAAGATTTTAAACAAAATAAATAGTTTTGTACAACAGTGATCTTATTGTTGAACGAAAGAAAAATATTTTACCATACCTTACATTTCTGTGAGCACATGAAACAATAAAAGCAAATAATTGTGCATTGCTCGGTGCATTGCTATGGTGGACTGCTCAGGTAGATTGCTCTGGTGCATTGCTCTGGTGCATTTGCCTCGTGGACTGCTCTGGTGCATTGCTCTGGTAGTATATTTTATCGTTTCGGTCAATTATTATTTACCACATTAGTATGATATTTCAAGTTACATTATTTAGACAACAATATTTTAGTTTAATGCTCAAATGGTCAAATGCTGAAATCCTTCCTAACTAGTTTTGGATAACTCAGATAACAGAAGTTCTAATATGAGCCCAATTTATTGCGATATAGAGACATTACTAGAATAATGCTATGTAGTCCTTCTAAAAAACCCTTTTTTAGTTCTTAAGCCAATTTCCATAACTTCACAAAAATATACATAGCAAATTTTTGTTTAAATTTAAGTTATTAATATTAAATTATCGCATTTATGTTGAGAAAAATGAACTAAGAAAATAAATAAAAAATCAATGAAAGACTAAAGTAAATAATATTCAAATTTCATAGCAAAAATATGTGCTTAGTAATCTAAAAGTATTTGATTGAATTCTAAAATACTAGATTATTTATAAGATTCATTAAAACATTTCAATCTTCATTGCATAAGTAGGATTGAAATTAATTACTGCCTTTTTGTCCATTACAGGTGAGTGAGTAATGAAAACGTTTCCAATGGAACATAGCCTCTTTACCAACGGTAAGAGTAATTATATTAAATTAAATACATGTTTTGGTTTAGTTGTTGAGAATACAGTGTTTGCAACTGCATTACTTCTCCTATAATATGTTGGGGTGATTGAACAATATTCTCAAATGGGTTTATTTATGCATTATGATGTAGGTATATATATATATAAGTTACAGCCTTAGTCAGCGTAACATAGCGTAAGAACATCCCGTTCCAAACCTCCAGGCCCAGATCAGATTCACATAAAGTTTATTAAACACTTACCTCCTATTGCTATTGACCTTCTTAACAACATTTGGTTTGCCATAGATTTCCTAAAAAGTTGGTCCTCAGTAACTGTATTCCCTATACTTAAATCCAACCAAGATCCTAAACTATTTCAGAGTTATCTCACCCACCTCGATTCTCTGCGAACTGACAGAAAAAATTGTTAATCGTCGCCTCATTTGGGAACTGAATACTCAAAATCTACTGGATAGGGACCAATGTGGATTTCGAAAATACAAGTATACCATGCACCTCCTCTTAAAATTTAATTCCTTTTTGACAACAAATAAAATGAAGACAATACTTGGTGATACTCAACCTCTACCGCCAATCATCGAAAATCGCCGTGAACAATGCATCATAACCCGACTCACAATCGGACATACAAGATTAACACACAAGCACCTTCTTGAAAGAAATCCTTCACCGACATGTTATAGTTGTAAACGGACGATGGAGCATATCTTCGAACACTGTTCGCGGCTGGAATCATCGAGAATGTATTTCGGCCTCCGGGGACAACGTAAAGCCTTACTGCCAGAAAATTGGAATAATTCGTTTAAGTTCCTAAAGGAGAACAACCTATACCAAGAAATGTAATCACGAAATCCATAATACGGTGCCTCTAACCCTGTAGCTTGAATACGGCACCTAAAAATTAAGCAAATAAATAAATGAAGACATTTTGAACAGGCTGAGAGGGGCGACAGTATTCAGCAAATTGGACTTGAAGGCCGAATATCAT
>NW_027110347.1:764890-766841 GCF_000696795.3 Halyomorpha halys
AGAGAGAGAGAGAGAGAGAGAGAGAGAGTACATCATTGTGTAGGTATACAATTATAGGATACATCACTGAGCAGGTATATATGTATAGGGTTTTTTTTTTCAAGGGTCCGTGGAAATCTTTAAAAGACACGGATAGGCCCGTACCTATCCGTGTGTGGGATTTTTACCCACTAAAACCGCCGCCCTACACCTGTTCATTCCTCTCTATGGGACCGGCGCTAGGCATTACTTCATGGAGGGAAATGGCTGAGTGCCGCCTCGCTTTCTCCGCATGGATTTTATGTTTCCATGCTACTAACTCCTTCTAGTGCTCTCTTTCTCTCTCAACCTCTTGAGTACTACTGTGGTGAATCTCTTCACTGCGTTACAATGCTGGTCTGATAGTAGCATATAGCTCATCACGTTCTCTGGTGTGACGTGTCCTCCACATACTCTCTCCAATTCACTTCTTTCAGCTGCAAAACGAATGCAAGTTAAAAACACGTGCTCCGCGGTTTCCTCACAAGTCTGACATCCAGGGCATTCTGCGGTGTTGTCCAGTTTGAAGCGGTACTGGTAGGCTCTAAAGCATCCATGTCCGGTCCACAATTGGCTAATGTAAAAATCCACCTCACCATGCTGGCGACCATACCACTTGTCCACATCGGGTATTAACCTGTGAGTCCACCTCCCGGAATCTGCAGCCTCCCAACGCTGCTGCCACTCACTGGTCGATGGTTATTTTTCGCTCTTCTTCTCTTGATAAGTGCAAGCGTCGTCCATAGTACCTGCTTCTTTCTACAACAAGGAGTTCCACAGGTGGCATTCGGGCTATCACGCACACCGCTTCATAGGAAACAGTTCGAAAAGCGCTAACTATCCTTAAACAAACTCTGCGATAAACTGAAACCATCTGTCTCCTGTATGATTTGGTAACCATCGCTTCTTTCCATATCGGGGCTGCATATAACATAATGGAAGGGACAACAGTAGCCAGAAGCCTTCGGCTACTTTCTTTGGGACCTCCGACATTTGGCATAAGGCGTGACAAAAAGGATGCTACTTTAGCCGATTTAGCGCTAATATACTTTGCGTGAACATTAAAGCGGAGACGTGCATCGATCATGACTCCTACGTATTTTAAGCTAGATTGGGAACGAATTTCGTCCCTACCCACCGTTACAGTGATAGACTCAGTCTGCTTCCTGCTAGTTACTGGGAGAACCTCGGTCTTGTGATCTGCAAGTTGTAGGCCTAACGAAGACAGCTAACATCGGACCGTAGCAACAGCCTGGTTAGCGATGAGGGTAACTTCTTCCAAGTACTTCGCCGTCACTACAACTGCAACGTCATCTGCGAATCCCATAACTGTGGCTCCCTCCGGCATTGTCAATTTGAAGATTGCTGATCATGAAGATTGATTGATCATCCTAAAAAAGATCTTTAGCACGACGCCAGCAGCGGAGCAGTTGGGTTGTAATCTTCTCATCACATTTCCTTTAAAGTTGACGTTTCAAAAATATTTCTTTCAAGGTTTTAGACGTAAAAAATATCTGTTCCAAATGGTTAAAAAAATTACTTTGAAGAAAAAAATAAAAAACATATATCACTAATAATATTGCTCATTATAAATAGTAGCACTGTTCTTCAGAATATGATCATTTTGCTTTCTCATATGAACTTCGTATGTTAGTCAGTTAATTAGTTACACTTATATTATGTACTTATCATGTATATCAACAGTGTGTAATCCCAATTTAAGCCGGATGAAATTTTGAGGTACAGCTAGGACTAATATCATAGTTCGGATATGAATATGGTTATACTAATATCACAGAAAGGATATAAATATGGTTATGCTAATATCACAACTAGGGTATGAATATGGTTATATTAATATCACAACTAGGATATTAATATGGTTACACTAGTATCACTACCAGGATATGAATATGGCTAAACTAATATCATA
>NW_027110347.1:769256-770370 GCF_000696795.3 Halyomorpha halys
ACTTTAGAACTGGTGTACATTAGTACTAGTGTACATTAAAACGAGTGTAATTTAATATAGGTGTATAGTAGTAATAAACATCTTTTATTTGGCTGAATATTTATCCTGGAAGAATTAACACAGGCTGAGAGTTAAGTGAGTAACGACATTCAAGGATCAACAGTTATCATTAAGAATGCCGTGAAGAGATAAAATGTTTTCTTATAACAATTTTGATTTATTGAGATGATTTAGTTTCCAATCTACAAAAGTTTTTAAGGTAACTACAATATACAGAGACATATTTCAAAAGAGAGCTAAAAAGAGGTGCATGCGAGACACCGGAGGATGATGATGTAGAGCTGATATTAATGACCTTCTACCCCTGGATTGCCTCAAGCAGGATCATAATGTTTTTTATAGAGGGGGTCGTCCATAAAGCAGGCGGACAATAAAGAAGGCGATCTTGTCTCTAGGCGAAACATTGATTAATGACCTTCCACTCCCCTTAGAGTATGTTCTGCTTCTGAGGAGCCAATAATATAATAATAAATAGGCATTGCATAGCATAGATCGCCCATCTCTTCTTCTTGCTCCTAAAAAATTATTCTTTAAAAATATAGCTTTTAGCCCAAAGAAAATCCACTGCTTCATTGAGTGGAAGCTGTCAGAGCCGAAGGACGTTCAACTGCATGCTTGGTATACATGGAGTTGGAACTAAAGTAATGCAGACAAGCTCATAGGGAGAATGAATAGATATTGCAATAGGGAATTGCAGACACATCGAGGATTTAGGGATAACAACTGACCTTTGAGCTTTAAAAACAACAATTAAGATGCATCCAGTTGTTGTTACAGAATACGATGCCAATAATTTTAACACCAAAAGATGTTAGGATTGGAAACTGAAATGTTAGAAATGCTAATGTAAGGTTAGCAATCCAAGTTGGCTGTAATCAGGAATAATTGCCGTCAGTTGAAACACCAATCTGTAGTGCCACTAAAGTAGGAGTAACCTAACTATTTGGCACATTTTTTTCTGAATGTGCAGAGCATGAAGATAGATTTTATTACAAATTTACTAAAGATGTTGAATGTGCAGAGCATGAAGATAGATTTTATTACAAATTTACTA
>NW_027110347.1:771995-774093 GCF_000696795.3 Halyomorpha halys
CATAGATATTTGAGCCAGGCTGTTCACTTACTAACAGACGTACCCATAGATATTTGAGCCAGGCTGTTCACTTACTAACAGAAATACCCATAGATATTTGAGCCAGGCTTCTCACGCACCTACACATAGATCAGTTTGGCGTTTTTGACTCAAGGAATCACAAAATGATTATTTCCGTTGGAAACTTCAAATAAAAATGTTCACGTTCACAATACTTTCCTTTATTGCACATTTCGTGAGGTAAGAGAAAGTAATACTAAGCATGTTATGATCCTGGCTTTAACTTTAGTTCTTAACATGGCAGTAATATTTCCATAATTCTGAAACAGTACACAGTTCAGTAGTACAGATTACCCAATGAATAGAGTAAGATCTGCTATGTATTGACCTTTTGACAATCCTTGGTATTATTAAGGTGTTTCGTCATCTGCTCCTATACCTGGTCAGGGTATCCTTCTGCGAAGCTTTTAGCGGCCCCGGATATGAAAACAACTGTGTTAAGTTTGTCACATTACCAGAGGCCCCTGAGAAAATTAGATTGGCTAACCTTTAAGTGTCAAAACACAAAATGACAGGTTGTGATGAGGGACCAGAATCAAATTAACCAGGTGTAGGCCCTTCCTGTACATGTAAAACTTTTTTACACATTCTCGGCCCTGAGGAGGGGGACGCCCAATGAGAGAGGAGATTCAAAAATAAGGTAACGCCCCAAAAGGGAAGTGGGAGAAAAATACAGAGGGAATCTAGAAGATCCAGACGGAGACACTCAACAGGAAGGCTTAGACGGGTGAGGACCACAGTCAGGAGGCAGGCTTAGAAGATGCACATCGACCAGACGAAGTCGTGAGAAGGGCCACGAGACCTGGACATCCCTTATGAACGACACCTACGGCACTACATCCCACGGCATCAGCAGCTATAAGTATAAAATTAACCAATAAGTAATAATGTATTAATCTATATTTTATGGCAACCTTTATCTGAATCATTTGAATCATTATATGATAATAACAAATTCTATATAAATACTTAGTTTCTTTATGTAGTTTATATACTATTATATAACCCAATATACCACCTTTTATTATACTATAAAATTAAAGGTAACAACATTTTATAAATATAAAGGTATTTAATTGGTAAACTGGTAAACACATAAATAGCCTTTGGAAAAGAATCCAATCATGATAATAATTTTTAGGACTCAATATATAATTAATTAATTAACTTATTTTTAGATAATTGCCTTCATCGATTATCCTGGCATCCACAAAGTCTCCATTGAATACATATCAGATCCTCAATTCAATATTGATATTTTGTTAATTATATCTCTGTAGATAACAGAATGTTGCCCGATACTAATAACTATTTACAGAATGATGTAATATAATATTAAGTACAACCCGCTGACTATGATAAATACTATAATAGAAGGAGATGGCGCTCCAAGCAGGTGCGAGAAGGCACGATAACAGGCGGCCCGTTCTAGTGTGAAATTGATAGCCTCCGCTCCACCCTCTTGTAAAACTAGTGTCATACGGAGAATAATGGCGTGGGGTTTTACGATCTGCTCCAGCTCCGGTAAAGGGTATGGTATGAGGAAGAGGGGGGAGGTACTGGAATTGGACCAACCTAGACTAGCGCACTGTCTTGTGCGGTTCAATAACCAACAGATAAAACATGCTTTAGTCACAAATATAATCGATTAAAAAAAATAAATAAAATTCTGAGTGATAATACTTGTGGCGAATGAAAGATCAAAAATAATAAGATGGTTGGAAGATTAAAGACGAGAGGATGAGGCTTGAAGCTTTCCGACCACTCAGAGAGGCCTTCCGACCTTACGATACTGCAAGGAGCGTTCCGACCACTGCGAGGGGCGTTCCGACCACTGCGAGGCTCGTTGCGATATTACATGTACTGGCTCACGGATAAAAAAAAAATAAGCCCGAAGAAAATCAGAATCCTATCAAATAGTATCGATACCAGTATCGGACATGAACTATCAAGGAATAAAAGGAGTCATTCCGGTCCACCATTGTAAATTGCTACAGTTTCTTTCTGTTCCACTACTGCAACTTGTTACAACTCTTTG
>NW_027110347.1:774143-777133 GCF_000696795.3 Halyomorpha halys
CCCTTCCTGTACATGTAAAACTTTTTTACACATTCTCGGCCCTGAGGAGGGGGACGCCCAATGAGAGAGGAGATTCAAAAATAAGGTAACGCCCCAAAAGGGAAGTGGGAGAAAAATACAGAGGGAATCTAGAAGATCCAGACGGAGACACTCAACAGGAAGGCTTAGACGGGTGAGGACCACAGTCAGGAGGCAGGCTTAGAAGATGCACATCGACCAGACGAAGTCGTGAGAAGGGCCACGAGACCTGGACATCCCTTATGAACGACACCTACGGCACTACATCCCACGGCATCAGCAGCTATAAGTATAAAATTAACCAATAAGTAATAATGTATTAATCTATATTTTATGGCAACCTTTATCTGAATCATTTGAATCATTATATGATAATAACAAATTCTATATAAATACTTAGTTTCTTTATGTAGTTTATATACTATTATATAACCCAATATACCACCTTTTATTATACTATAAAATTAAAGGTAACAACATTTTATAAATATAAAGGTATTTAATTGGTAAACTGGTAAACACATAAATAGCCTTTGGAAAAGAATCCAATCATGATAATAATTTTTAGGACTCAATATATAATTAATTAATTAACTTATTTTTAGATAATTGCCTTCATCGATTATCCTGGCATCCACAAAGTCTCCATTGAATACATATCAGATCCTCAATTCAATATTGATATTTTGTTAATTATATCTCTGTAGATAACAGAATGTTGCCCGATACTAATAACTATTTACAGAATGATGTAATATAATATTAAGTACAACCCGCTGACTATGATAAATACTATAATAGAAGGAGATGGCGCTCCAAGCAGGTGCGAGAAGGCACGATAACAGGCGGCCCGTTCTAGTGTGAAATTGATAGCCTCCGCTCCACCCTCTTGTAAAACTAGTGTCATACGGAGAATAATGGCGTGGGGTTTTACGATCTGCTCCAGCTCCGGTAAAGGGTATGGTATGAGGAAGAGGGGGGAGGTACTGGAATTGGACCAACCTAGACTAGCGCACTGTCTTGTGCGGTTCAATAACCAACAGATAAAACATGCTTTAGTCACAAATATAATCGATTAAAAAAAATAAATAAAATTCTGAGTGATAATACTTGTGGCGAATGAAAGATCAAAAATAATAAGATGGTTGGAAGATTAAAGACGAGAGGATGAGGCTTGAAGCTTTCCGACCACTCAGAGAGGCCTTCCGACCTTACGATACTGCAAGGAGCGTTCCGACCACTGCGAGGGGCGTTCCGACCACTGCGAGGCTCGTTGCGATATTACATGTACTGGCTCACGGATAAAAAAAAAATAAGCCCGAAGAAAATCAGAATCCTATCAAATAGTATCGATACCAGTATCGGACATGAACTATCAAGGAATAAAAGGAGTCATTCCGGTCCACCATTGTAAATTGCTACAGTTTCTTTCTGTTCCACTACTGCAACTTGTTACAACTCTTTGAGAGCTTAATTTTGTTACGTTCTCCCACTTTTTAAACTTGAAAATCAATGTAAATCCAATCAATAGTGTTTTAAGATTCCAAAAAGTTTTAAAGGAAAATATGAAATATAGGTAAATGAAAATAGTGAAATAAAATTAACTGCAGAAACTCTGAGGGTTTCTAATAAATAATCATTGTATCTGTGATTGGTGAAATTTGCAGCAATATGAAATTAACCATCACCTATTGCATATAAATAATCAACCATTTCTTTTTTCATTCGCTAATCAGAATCTACTTTATTAACCAAACATGTAACTAGGTCTTGTTATTTTAATTAATAAATCAAATATATTTATGAGAAATTCAATTATATTTTGAATGTATTAAGTTACTGACTTAATAGGATCATCTGTATATTTTAGGAGATAGCAGAGAATGAAAATGCTTTGGATTTTAAGGTCGTGGATGGATTTATTTTAATTTTTTATATTTCTAACATATTTGGGTATATATTTTCTTAGATGTAGAAAATGAAAATTCAATTTATTTTAAACTCACTTTATTTTCACTTTGTGTGAAATGTGAGGGTCCTTATATATATTTTCGGATGTCTAAAAATCGAAAACTCTATCGATTTTAACATCTCAAGCTCGTGTATCGATTTATTTTACCTTTCCTGATTTCTAAAATATCAAAACATTTAATGTTTATATAATGGTAAAAATCAGAAAAGTTTAGAATAAACTTACACACAATCTTAGAATAAATTGCATTTTAATTTTTTGCTTTTTAGAAAACATACAAAAATGTTAGAAATCCGTAAAGCTAAAAAATAAGGGAATTATAAAAAAATTAATTGTTATGCGATTCGGTATAATTTTGTATTGGACTTATTTTTTATTCAATTGAAATTATATTTGAAAACTACGAATGGAAAAGTATTCGGAATTTTTATTCTAATAAAATTGTATTAATATTAAAATTTGATGAATACAAATCCGAATAAAAATATATTCGTCGCTAGTCAATGGAATAATGGTTTTGAATAATAAGAGAGACCATTTTTGACAACAAGGGATGTGAGATATAAACAGAGAATTCCCGGGAGGCAGAGAGGGTCGGAATAGTGCAGTTCTGTTTTACCGGGGTGTAAAGGTCAGAAGGGAGGCGGGAACCTGTGTGTTGTGAGCATTTTAAAGGTCCATGGCCCGCTTTGGGGTGCCAAAGGGATAGGCTCTTGCATTTTGGAGCATGTCTTGAAAATAAATAACCGTTCATGGCCGGGCTCGAACCTAGAAATGACTAAAGATGAAACAGATGATATAATTTTATTTCGTCAATCAAACTAACTTAGATCACTTGTGAGTGTGCGCATGCGCTAGTTAGCAAATGAACATATGATACTTCGTGTCCCACAATAATCTATTTTTCAGTGAACTAACATAAAAACAGTAGTGAAAAAACAGTGTCAGTGAAACAATAAGTGATACTGCTCACATGAGAGCTAAAATATAGGTGAGTTGT
>NW_027110347.1:779268-784357 GCF_000696795.3 Halyomorpha halys
TTATTTTAGTATGTATGAGATCATTTATCAATATTACCTATTGCCCACAACTGTGTGGCAGATTGTAATATCTATCAATAAATAAATCTATCTATTTGTAATAAATACTATAAGATCACTTGTATTGTACGCCCATATTCATGTATCGACAACTATCCTCATTTTTGGCTTAGTGATATTTACAATAAAATTTGATCATATATTTGTATTTTATTACCTATTTATAATATAATATAACCTATTCAAATTGTTAAGTTATCCTTTGAAAGACATAAAAATGCTTACTATATTGTCAATGCAAAGAACGATATGAATATGATTATAACGACATATTGATTATTTAAGTTATATACTTTGAAAAACATTTCTCTTTGATTATTGTCAAAGGATGGAGATGGAAATGCTATAGATAATCAACGTATAAATGTTTTTAAAAAAACTATATAGTCATGCAGCCGAATACTTAGCAGCAACTACAAAACATTTGTTGTAGTTGTTGGCCTTGAGGGTGCGTGGAAATTAATTTCCCACTAGTAAGTGAATGAAACAAGGATAAGCTGAATAATTTCAGTTGAAAAGGCTCTTAGCGATTGTGTGCATTGAAGGGGGCCTAGCATAAAGTGAACACACGGGCCCCGGCAACCAATTCACCTCAATGCTGAGTAATTATGTCCTTGGTCGCTCAGTTCGATTCACTGATGCCCTTTCTGTATTCCCGGTACCTACCGCTCACTTTCTTAACATTAGGATTGATTTGAATTACTTAAAGGGCTATTTTAAAGTTTAATAAAACATTTATATCAAAAGTAAATCACATTATCAATATCTTTGGCACATAATCATTGGACAAAACAGAAAAAAATTAAAACGGTATAAAAAAAGTGAAAATAATATATTTAAACGATTACAAAGTACAACTCAGAGAAAGTACTCATTTGGATTAGTTAAAACTACTTAAGACTGATTTTCGATTGTGATTCATCAAGTATTTATCATTAGGAACATCATCGTTAGGCAATATCATTGTTAGACAACTTTATCGTTAGGAAACATCATAATTAGACATCATCATTAGGTAATATCTTCGTTAGGTAACATCATAATTAGACATCATCATTAGGTAATATCTTCGTTAGGTAACATCATGATTAGATATCATCATTAAATAATATCTTCGTTAGGTAACATCATAATTAGACATCATCATTAGGTAATATCTTCGGTAGGTAACATCATAATTAGACATCATCATTAGGTAATATCTTCGGTAGGTAACATCATAATTAGACATCATCATTGGTTAATATCTTCGGTAGGTAACATCACAATTAGACATCATCATTAGGGGATATCTTCGTTAGTTAACATCATAATTAGACATCATCATTTGGTAATATCTCCGTTAGGTAACATCATGATTAGACATCATCATTAGATAATATCTTCGTTAGGTAACATCATAATTAGACATCATCATTAGGTAATATCTTCGTTAGGTAACATCATTTTCTCGACTTTGTGGGATAGAAATTGATTTAGTAACAGCGCTACGAAATATCGATACTAACATGGAAGACGTTTGACCAGTGATATAACATTTGATTTAGCTTACAGCCTACATACCATAGATATTTTCATACAAATCGAGCTCAAAATCCTGAGAGTTATTGTACCAAATGTGTCAGCCTGTCCTCGTATGATTACAAAACAATATTTTGAGCTAAAGATTTAAAGGTTATTGCTCAAATTACAAAATGATATTCCAAGAATGTTCAGTACGATTACAGCTCAAAATAATGAAAAAAAACCTTTTGATGTACTAATACAAAAATATAAATTTGAGTTTAGCAGGATCTATGCCTATAACTCCCTGATGAAGACCTGAAAATTAGATCAAAACGTCGGCACAAATAAATAATTATTTTGTTTACTTGTGTTTTTTTTCTGCTGACCGCACCCTCAACCATCTTCTCTTATAAAAAAAATTACTGTACTAGATTTATTAAGGCTGTTAATTACTAAATATGTAAAATTTTTAAAGGGATTGACTCATCCAAGTCCCAATTTTCATATTTCAAATTATTCAGACCCTCAGGTCCCCAGCAAAAAATCATAGTTCTTCTAAATCATCAGTTCATGTACGGTCCAGCTACGAGGTCTCAGCGTTGACAATTCAGAGTTGATATAAGTTTAGGGATAGATTAATCTTAACTACAAAACTGAGTTCTTTTAGTTACAAGATATCTGATGAGAGAGTTCTCTTAGTTACAAGATATCTGACGAGAGAGTTCTCTTAGTTACAAGATATCTGATGAGAGAGTTCTCTTAGTTACAAGATATCTGATGAGAGAGTTCTCTTAGTTACAAGATATCTGATGAGAGAGTTCTCTTAGTTACAAGCTAGTTTCATCTTTAATCTCATTTTTCAGTTCACGGGAGTATCATTCTTTTAATTTGTTATATCGCGGGAATGTTTATTCGTAAGGACTAGAGGGGGGGGGGAGGACGCCATATGCCACTATGATATCCACGTAACTCCATCATCACCTAGGGAGTAAGCATAGAATTAGAAGCCATGATGGCAAACGTCGAACTAGTGGCGTGCGGTTGAGTGTGCAGCGAGCGTCTTCATTTTTGTTTCATGGTCAACTAAGAGATGTCTGGCTAGGAAGTCAGTACCGAGCGTGGTAGACGGCTCAGCGCAGAGATTTGCTAACTTTCTATGTTGAGCAGCAGCGGCACACCACCCATGAGGTGACCCATAACATATGGGGCAGAATGCAAGTACCTAGTCACAAGTAAGAAAATTTCTGCGTCTTTTACAAACACAAATGGCGACCCTTACATTATATTAACAACTCACCAATAGACTAATTTTTCCCCCATATCTAAATTTTACTTAACTTAACTATCATTATTGTACTCTTTTCGGCATTCCCCCTTAGTACTTAATTTTAATATATTATTTTCTCCCAATATCACTTTCTCTCTAACTAAACCCCTTAACTTAAAACCTAGAGTTGGATCTAATTCCTTCATAGCCTACAATTTGAGGAAGGTTCTGTCGAAACACTCATTATTGCCTTGCACTCACTTAATAAATCAACAAATACCAAATGGATCCTTTTCAGTACATCTATTTAATTATTTTTAGATAAATCATTTTTAAAACTTTTTTTTAAATTTACAATGAATGATTGCCAATGCCGCTGAACTGCTCATATATTACACGTTTATTCATTCTATGAAAACACACTGCATGTTTTCAGAAGGATAATTTTTTATTAGTCATACAATAAACACAAAGTTATTTGGAAAATAAATATTTATTGTGGAACGCATCAAATACAATATTGTTACTGAAACAAAAAAGGATTAAAAAGGTAATAACAAAAATGACACCATTTTTAATTTTATAATACCCATTTTTATCTAATCCAAGATATTACAAATTTAAACCGCGATAACTTAGTTTATTCAACCAATAGGCACTTAAATTCAAATTTTGTATAGCAATATAATGTTTGTTTACATGCTCAACGAATTTATTTATAATATTTTATTAATAACGCATAATTAAATCAATTCATGAGGAAGAAAAATTAATTTATTGATTAAAGGTCAAAATGTGAAACAAATTACTAACAAAAAAATGACCTATATTGGAGATCAAACAGACAAAGAGGAAAAACTTTTTTCTTTTCAATATAAATTTGTGGAGTTTGTTACTTTGTATTGTGTATATATTTATGTATAACATGTGATGTTTAACATAATAAGATTGATGGGTAAGAAAAAAAAGTATAATAAAATATTAATTATAAAAAGGGAGTAATCCACCTAAATAACGACGGTTTACGAACAGTCGATTAGTGAGTGCTTTTCCAGGAATAATACCTATAGCCAGAACACAATATGCAATTATTGCTTGGGATTGAATAATACCATCATATAATATTCATGATTCCAAATTAATTAAATTTGATAATTAACTTGTCCAGAACATTAATTATTAATACAGGAGGCAAGCTCATACTTTTTCCTTCCCTCAACCTGCCCCTCATAACTCACTAGTCTGAAATATTGTACGTAGATTATTTCAGATTTAATTACAATGTTGAGTTTTTCTCTGATCCTTGATAGTCCCTAAGGAAGATTCATTCCTGAGAAGGATTTGATCTAAGTTAATAAGTAAAATTATTTTCTACGGTATTTGAAAAGTTTAAATAATTATATGATAAAAATTATAGCTGATATGATTTAGGGGGACGAGTCTGTTCGTGAGAAAAAGAGTTGGGGTTATGCAACAAACTGCAACGGCGCCGGTTTGAATTCGACCTGAGGGGTCGACTCATTCTAGCCGGTCCCAGGAAATAAAATCTTGAACCTCCATCAGGTTGATTACCTGTAGATAACCCTCCTACACAATACATCTAGTACTTAAGATACAAAAGTGTACGCTTGCTAATAATCATAACGTAGGAGATGTTCATTAAAGATGACTATAGTCAAAAGATATAGTGAAAAAGATGTAAGGATGTCCATTCTTAAACAAAAAAGAATATAGATATGTTATGATACAATTGAACTGTTAGTATTACGATCCACCCGATTTATTTCTAATATACTTTTCCTTCACACGATATATAAATACATTGGTACAACTAGTCAACTTGATTTTATGAATAGACGTAACAGTGATAAAACCGTTGTTTTGGAGAACAGAATATTAACAACAAACGAACATAATTATGAAATGTCTGGTCATTTTGAGAAAACTGCTATGTGGGAAGCAGTGGCCCTTTTGGAGGATAGTTCCCGGAGCGGCTTAAACAAACAATAGGCTCTATGTTGCTCCGAGGCCTTTCCATCTCTGTCCACCATTGTGGTCCTTTGAGGACTGTCACTATTGTGCCCCTCGTCCAGTGCTCGAGGGGATATCAGGATATCGTAATCAACGAAGGAGAGGGGTTCGGGGGAAAAGAGACGTTCTTAGAATAATGGATTTGGGTGTTTGTCCACCCAACAAAAGGCATCAGACTTTTTTAGCTTGTCATTATACGTCACATAACGGTGAAATAATAGTGTA
>NW_027110347.1:784722-786794 GCF_000696795.3 Halyomorpha halys
AATCAAAATATGGTTAAGTACAAACATTACTTACAATTCTCAACCGCAGTGTATTATATTATGATCCAACAATCTTCAGGTTTAGGGAAGAACAGAATCGGTTTTGAAATGAAAGTAACGTTTGTTTAGGTTTTCCAACATGTAACGGTATTTTTTTTTTGTTTTGTTTTTATTTATTATTCAGGAGGTAGTCAGTCAGTTGTTGTATATATTTTTTTCTGTTTATATTTTAATTTTGTCTTTATATTTGACAATAAAATTTGAAATAGAAAATAAAATACCATTTTTAGATGTACTTTTAATTAGAAAATCGAATGGGGATATAGAAACAAAATGGTAGAAAAAACCTATTCACACTGAAAGATGAAAAGGAATATTACACAAACAAATGTACAAAAAAATACAAAATTAAAACAGCAAAAAATTTAATAAACTAGGTGCTAAAATTAAGATCCCCTAAATACCAATAAAACAATAGAAAACAAAGTGGTAGATTTTCTCCTATCAAATGGGTACCCACATAAACTAGTTTGTCAACTAAAGCTAACACTACAACTCCATGAAATCAACAGAAAAAGACACTACACAATCCCTTATATACTCACTGTTTCAGAGAGAATATCAAAAACTATAAAAAATAACAAAGACAAAAACGATTACGCAATTAGATACAAAAAACGACCATTTTATCTAAACTTTACTCCAATATGCAAGATAAAGACAAAATAGAACTAACTAGACATAAAAGAAGGGTCTACCAACACAAATATAGTTGTACCTCTATAACAAACAACCCGAATAAAACTGACTAAACAGCTCTCACTACACATTTTAGAAAAATGGGACATAAATTCAAATTTGTGCACCAAAACCATACATTGGGAAAAAAACTACTTTTTTAAAAAAGAAATGATCACAATAAAAAATCAAAAAAATCAAGCCATCAATAAAAAATCAGGTGTACAAAATTTAAATTCATTTTTTGTACAATATATTCAATTTCTTGAGACTGGTATTTATTTATTAAATAAATCGAATGGTATCCTTGTCAAGCCTCACACTCTTCATTATATCAATAGTCCAACGTTTTAATCTATATATACAAATATAATCTAAACATTTAACTGTTTATTATGTATTAATTTGTAACAATTTTAACAACATTATTATTAATAATATACCGTACCTTAAAAATAAATTCTATTAAATTGGTTTGATATATTGGATTATATATAATGTTTAAATTACAATTATCTATTAAAGACTCGACTAATTTACCCCTCTCATTCAAGTGGTCATTACCACAAATTAAATTAAGAGAATTATAGTCCCCAGCGAGAATTACTGGTGGGGCAATGAATGAACTAAGTCCTTCAATTGTTGAACTGCGAATAATCAGCGAGGATGGAGGGGTAGAGAGCTGTATGGGCAAGGTTCTGACATAATTTTTACTGCTACTACTTGCAAATTAGAGGTAATGTGTAAGTCATTAAAGGGAATATTCTCTTTCACTAAAATACATACCCCACCACAAGCAATGCGACCATCTGTATAATCTTTTCGCCTAAAAGTATATCCGCAAAATTCAAACATATCAGTAGGTTTTAAATTTGTTTCTAGCAAGCAAGCTAGAGTAATTATAGTAATTCATAAAGTACCTTAATTCATTTCTACGGTAAAATAAACCATTTCAATTCCATTGTATTATATTCATTTTAAATAAAACATTCTATCTAAAGCTAATTGTGTCAGTGTTAAAATTTTAAACCATATAATAGTGCTGAAAATAAAATATAATGGTTGACAGCCATACAGATCAATATCAAATTACAATTAACACAAGTCAAAAGAAAAGATGGAGAGATATGTTCAAGAGGCTGGCTCACTATTGCTCCCGAGATGGAACGCCTATGCAGAGAAGGATGGAGAAAGATGGAAAGAAAATTGATAGAAGTTAAAGTTTTGTATATATATAAGTTAAGTATTGGCGAAAGCAAAATGTCAAAAAAGAGAAGAAGGAATAAGATCTAACTCGCTTGTACTGCTGTAAATCACTGGCTTTATTGTATTCG
>NW_027110347.1:789493-789812 GCF_000696795.3 Halyomorpha halys
GATACTTCTCGTCTATAGTATTCTCGTTGAGCTTCCTGTAATCTATCACTACCCTGTACTTTTCGTTAATTTCACCAGGCGAATGAAAAGATCTAACTCGCTTGTACTGCTGTAAAACACTGGCTTTATTGTTTTCGGTACATCTCTTATATACGTTCGATCAGCTGATCCCCTCAGTCAGCTGACATGAAAATAACAGCTGACTCGTACCGTAACTTATATATATATAAGTTAAGTGAAAGAATACGATGTAACACGTTTGAACTGCTGTTGAACATACTGGCTTTATTGGGTTCAGCACATCTTTATATATACACAT
>NW_027110348.1:0-1171 GCF_000696795.3 Halyomorpha halys
TTTTTTTTACTAAAAACTATTATAGTAAACTTAATATTTATGATAGATCACCGGAAAAGAATATGAGGCATGGTAGGGCGGGATATAATGAGAGGATTAGATATATAGTGTTATTAACAAAACAAAAAGGGAAGAAATGATAAAAAAAATGTAATTTAGTCACTAAAAAAAGTGTTGTAAATATTGTACCAATGTATTTCATTAATATATATTTTTTATATTGTCATATAAGATTGATTAGTACGCTGTGTGTTATAATAACCCAATGTTTTGGGCGGCGTTGCTTACTGTCAATAAAGCATCTCTCTCAAGCTGGATTCAAGTTTTAATTTATACTTTATACAAGTAAAAATAGGAATACACCAAATAAGAAGTTCCAGAAATGGTTTCTTTCAAATAAAATCATTTGTGTTGCTAATAAAAGTAGAAAAAAAAATTTACGAGTAGAAACATGACAATACAAATTTTTTATACAAGCGTGAGTAACTGTCGTGTTAAAGAAACAGTTGGTGTCATATAATTCTCTCGTCCCCTGATAAGAAGCTCTGCAGATATTAAAGAATTGTTTATTACTGTGCCGCACTCGAATCTGCTTCGAGGTTGATAGTGTTATACATTGAATTGGCCGTATAGGTAGAGCCTAACCTACAACACCGAGATAGGACGAAGAGGTACGAGCAATCCTCCTTGCCGCTAATTAGTTAATGTATTAGAGAGTAATAGGCCCTCGGACTTCAAGAGATAAAATTCTTCCTCCTCCACCGGCCAAGAAGAGGAGAGGAATGGACTAATGTAAGAGATAACTCCGGTCGGGGCAACATTCCCTCTCTCCTGGAATAAAGACCCTAATATTTCATCCCTTAGCCGCCCGCCCGGTCTCCGAACAAAACTCTTGCCAGCACCTTGACAATGTTGCACCATAATCTGGAAGGATTGGTCAAAGAGGTGATCTACACCAGATGGAAGACCAACAAAGGTAACCTAATAATAAAATTATATAATAAATAAATTTAATAAAACGAGTTTCTGGATTATTTTTCTCCAATTCCAAACTAACGGTTATTTATTTAATAAATTTATAAAAGCTTTACTTATAACCGAAGAGAATTTAACTTCCTAATAGAAAGTATAATATAGAATAAGGACTTTTTCAAGATTAAAAGTCCACAGT
>NW_027110348.1:3656-4161 GCF_000696795.3 Halyomorpha halys
AATAATTAAATTTAATACCACAGCTGATTCTTATTTAAACAGTCTAACAGGGCTTAAATGTTAATTACAATATTTTCAAAATAAATTCGTACGAACTGCAGTGGGTGCTCCTTGGTTTGTAAGAAACAGTCCATTGCATCGAGAATTACAAATAGAGACAATAAAGGATTACATCAAAAAAAGGTTCATGAAGTTTCACTCCCAGTTGAAGGAGCAGTGACATACTAATTAGGAAACCCAACCACAACCCGAAGACTGAAGCTAAGCCTGCTGTAGGACATCCTGTTATAAATTCTATATTTATCAGTTCTGTTATTACCACTCGTAAAATTTTATTTTATTTCAATTTTTTTTTCTCTTCATCATTTACTTAAATTCACTTTCTTTCTTCTTTTTTTTTCCATTAGAAGTCAATTAATTATTTTTTAAAATCCATAAATGTCATTGATTTTGTTATCAACTTTACTTTTACCTTTTATTATGAATTAAAAGTTTTTTTTCTTCA
>NW_027110349.1:0-675 GCF_000696795.3 Halyomorpha halys
AAGGATTTTGGACTGTAAGGATTGGATTCTGGAGGAATTTGATGGTTTAGTGGAGCCCCAAAGCTCAACTCCGTATGTCCAGATAGACCTTATAACAGTCATGTAGATCAGTCTTTTGTAATGGGTTGGCAATTTAGACCGTTTGTCCAGTAAATGTCACAAAAGAATTTAAATACACATTATGCCGACATAATAAACAGATTAGCCATATAAATGTATAAAATTAGACATATCAATAGGGAGGTAGAAAAACAGCATATTGGGTAAATTGATATGTTCCAAAGAGGTAATGTCTAATATAGAATATTGCTTTGTGCTACAGAGATAGATGAATGCACCAATAGTGAAGTGCAATAATTTAAATAATGTAGTTATAAAATAATTTATAGAATGTATGAATGTATAGATGACATGATTTCCATCTTTCCTTCTTATTTGCATAAAATTCCAACCTTTAATAAAAAATCAGATGTACAAAATTTAAATTCCAGTTATTCTAACCTAATAAATAGACAAAGACACAAACATTATACAAACGTAATAACATTTTTTATTTATTTATTGATATTTACAACTGTATAAAAAATACAAGTAAATTTGATCATAATGACATGATATGATACAGGATGTAGAGAAACTACCCAGTAGTAGAACTCTAAAAACAGTTTACAATAT
>NW_027110349.1:3620-7087 GCF_000696795.3 Halyomorpha halys
TCCGGGGACTCAGTAAGAGACTCCTACCCTAACCAGGTATCGGGGACAGATAGCAAAAAACCTTAATAAACGACATATTGTTGAAATCATAGCTAATTCCTCGATACATAGCAATATATATGTTACAGCCTTAGTCAGGTGTTATTTCGAAGATGTGTATATATATATACAGCCCTACAAGGGACCATTCAGGGTAATAATAACAAGGTAACATAATTTTCTAACTATTGAGAGTATTAAAGAACCTAAAAAGCGCGGGACAGTTCATATTAAACAACTTAAATTTCCACTAACCGAAACACCTGCGCAAGAGTAATCCGGAGTGTCCTCATCTCAACTTATCTGTTATGTTATTTTTTCTCAAGTGGTAATTGAATTTTTTTTAATTTATCTTTGATTATGGCGATGTAATGAATAAATTACGTTGCATTTTTTTTTAATTGTATAAAGTCATAATTTTATTTTTGTTTTGTTTTACTTTTAGTTTGTAATAAGAGTTTATGAGTGTCAATATTTTGTTTTATTTATTATATATGCTTTATTGTAAATAGTTATTGTTGTTGTATTTTATATTATTTTATTGTATAGTATAAGTTTACGAGGATTGTTCGTAAACTGGTGAGGGGGGGGAAGGAGTTATAGCCTTAGTCAGCTGTTATTTCAATGTCAGGTGATCGAGTAGATCAGCTGATCGAAGATGTATATATAGAGGTACGGAACACAATAAAGTCTTTGAGTAACAAGCGAGTTGCTCATTTCTATCTCCCTTTGCTTCTCTTTTACAGTCTTAGAAAGGTTCAAAATATGTTTATATATAATTCAGAATAAGAAAAATATTGTAATAAATGAAACGACTTTTATTGATAACTTCTTGATACTTTATTTAAAAAAAGAAAGAGACACGAAAAAAATACAATCTGAATACATAAAATGTTGTGGTGTGTAGTGACGTCTTAGTCGTTCCAGATCTCATTAAACACTTCTTAGGACTTCTTTCTTCTGTATTATGTACAATCTTCTCTGCTTTCCAGTCCAGTCCGGTTTCTCCCACACTTGTTCTGCATCACCTTTTTGGAATGTTATTTCTCATTGGCTATAATTAGCCACGCAAAACAAGAATTAGTTACAAGGGGCTACAAGTGTTTTGTACAAACTATATTTGACTTCCCTCTAGATGCCGAGCTAGAGAGAAGTCGCACAACTATAAATCAATTTATTTTAGCAAATATCATGAAAACTACTATTCCTACGAAGGTAAAGGTCATAAACTTCTTTATAGTCCATTAAACTAGCTTTAATTTGAGCGCTAATAGACATCTATGTTATAGACTACTTTATAGTAAGTTTAAATATCCTTTATTTTGAGTGTTGGCAGACATATGTGCATCTTATAGATCTAGAGATATATTTTTTCAAAAACTATTTTGTAGTAAATTTAACTAGCTTTAATTTGAGCTCTGGCAGACATCTTTACGTCCTATGGTTTCATAAATCAAACTTATTGTACGAACAACTATAAATCAATTTATTTTAGCAAATATCATGAAAACTACTATTCCTACGAAGGTAAAGGTCATAAACTTCTTTATAGTCCATTAAACTAGCTTTAATTCGAGTGCTAATAGACATCTATGTTATAGACTACTTTATAGTAAGTTTAAATATCCTTTGTTTTCAGTGTTGGCAGACATATGTACGTCTTATGGATCAAGAGATATATATTTTAAAAAATCCGACATTTTATACGAACAACTAGAAATTAACATTTTGTGAGTTTATTTTGTCAAATATCATAAAAACTACTACTCCTACAGAGATAAACATAATTAACTATTTTGTAGTAAATTTAACTAGCTTTAATTTGAGCGCTCGCAGACATCTGTACGTCCTATGGTTTCTGAAATGAAGTTTTTCATAAATCAAATTTAATGTACGAACAACTATAAATCAATTTATTTTAGCAAATATCATTAAAACTACTATTCATACGAAGGTAAAGTTCATAAACTTCTTTATAGTCCATTAAACTAGCTTTAATTCGAGTGCTAATAGACATCTATGTTATAGACTACTTTATAGTAAGTTAAATTTCCTTTGTTTTCAGTGTTGGCAGACATATGTACGTCTTATGGATCAAGAGATATATATTTTAAAAAATCCGACATTTTATACGAACAACTAGAAATGAACATTTTGTGAGTTTATTTTGTCAAATATCATAAAAACTACTACTACAAATATAAACATAATTAACTATTTTGTAGTAAATTTAACTAGCTTTAATTTGAGCTCTGGCAGACATCTTTACGTCCTATGGTTTCATAAATCAAACTTATTGTCCGAACAACTATAAATCTATTTATTTTAGCAAATATCATTAAAACTACTATTCCTACGAAGGTAAAGTTCATAAATTTCTTTATAGTCCATTAAACTAGCTTTAATTTGAGTGCTAATAGACATCTGAACGTCATATAGTTCCTGAGATATGTGTGTGTGGAACATAAATTTAAAAAAAATGTTCTACTTAAAAATACTTGTAGCATTCTTATTATTATATCTATGTTAATAAAATCCAACATAGAGAATAATGTCTAATGTAATATACAAATTTTACTATGAACATCTTATATCATCATATGTGTAATCAGCATCTAAAGGAACTAATAGAAGCTTTTTGTCTATTTAACACTCTCATGACTTATAGAAAATAAAATAACAGAAAAAAGTATTAACTGGCAATTAGATATTCAAAACATTGACTGTTTAACTTAACATTACATTAAATTACTCGATTAAACTATCCTAAAATCTTCCCGTTTTAAGCAGATATTTCAAAAGGGATAGAGAGGACGTCGCTCCCAAGAGTCTTAATGGGGCTGGTCCGGCCTAGATGGATAACTTTTTTTTTGTATTATGATCTCTTGTTAGATTGTGACATATCGTAAATCGAACAACCTGCTCCCTATAATTGTCTGAAAAATCACTCCCGCCCTAGTGGAGAGTTTCACGTCGTTTTACAATTCCAACCCTTTTTAAATATTGCTTGATTAAACTATCTTAAGTCTCCTTTTCCCGTTTAAAGCAAATATTTCGAAAGGGATATAGGACCATTGCTCCCCGAGGATCGCAGTCTTTTATTTGGGAGATGGAAATATCATTCTTATATTTTTTTCGAATCTGGCACCCGCAACTTCTTTACAAATTCCGTTAATTCTTACCTCCCACATATTTTCTCATCATCCGTTCCTTTCATACTAATAGATTATTCCAAGTAAACCACAATGGTTCCTATTCATCCCTCTACTTTCAATCCGCTGGTGTTCCTCAAGGTAGTATTCTCGGTCCCATCCTCTACACCGTCTATACAGCTGACATCCCAATAACTCCTAACACTATCCTTATCACGTATGCTGATGATAATGTATGCTCACAGTTAGTAATAACCCTTTGATTGCATCCCAAAC
>NW_027110349.1:8974-18366 GCF_000696795.3 Halyomorpha halys
ATTAAAAAAAAAACTCTCTTAAAATATATACAAACAAAAGAATAGACAAGATGAACATAATCAAACAATCTGTATGAAAAATAAATAAATAAAATAACATAATGATAAAATAATATATACAATATTTACACATTCGACCTGAGGATCCTTGAGCCCAATCTATCCCTTACGTGTGAGGGGTAGAGCAGAGCTCAAGAGATCCCAGCGCATCTCTCTCGCCGCATCACTGGTAATGAGCCAGTGGAGGCTGAGCAAGTGCACTAGACTTTAAAATTATTTTCGTTATTATGTGGCGTGCTTAACTGCCATCCCCACTCCTCCCAATACAAACGGCTCACTCTGAAGTTGACTTCCGTCAAAACAGGTATGAATTCTGTCTCATTAATTTTCATTTGATTTTATTCTTTTCTCCTTTCATGTCCTAATTTTTACTTTCTTTAATATTTCTTCTCTTATTTTATCTCTTATCTTTCTGTTACTATTACCGTTTTCATTTACAGTTTACGACTCTTAATTTTTCTTATTAAATTTTACTTTTCATTGTATACCCTTGTTATTTTCCACTTATGTTTTTTGGTTTTTTGTAACTATGTCAAGTGTTTCTATCTTTTTTAGCCCTGACGAAGCCCTGCAACGTTGGATCAAATAAAAATTGTATACCCATTTACTATTTCAGATTTTTTGAACGCACCCGGACCATATTCTATTCTATCTGTTGATATCAGCAATCTTCTAATAATAAAATTATAACATTTTTAATTTAATGTTGCTTCAACACATGTTTTAAGCGATTTAATGAAAAAATTAGTATTTAATAATACATAAATATTTGGAAATATTATAATATTTCGTATTATATGGACTGAACTATAATATGCAGTATTGTTTTCAAAACAGAGCAATTGAAGCGGATTTCAAATGTTGAGCCAGAGTTTTTTCACTGCTTTTTAAATTTTGCGCATTTCTACAATGAATTTTGTTTTAAATTTATTTATGTCATCCATCATGACCTCAATTTCCCATATGTTACAGATTTGGCCAGAATCATATACCATTCCTTCCTTGGAAATTTCCCAACCACCCAAATCCACTTATTTCTAGCCTGGCTTCTCCTTCATTACCTAATAATCCTCCTAGGCGTCTGAAAATAAGATGGCCTCGGGATCTTCTCCTCTAGAAATATAATTGGAGTTCTATCAATGGGTAGATTCATATCAATGGGTAGATAAATGAATAAAAAAAAAATTATTTATTCAAACTATTCTCACTATGTATGCCGATAACTCATGTTTGCTCGCTGTTAATAATAACCCTTTAATTACATCCCAAACTCTCCAATCCCATATCACAGCCCTCGAAGAATAGCGTTGTAATTGGTGTATTAAAATAAATTCCAACAAATCCCATCAAATTAGCTTTACCCTAAGTCGTAAACCTACTGACTGCCCTACAGTATACTTCAATAATATCGCCCTTACCCCTGTTGAACAGATCCGCTACCTTGGACTACATCTGGACAAACGACTAACCTAGAATCCTCACACCAGACTGGAAAGATAGGAAACTGCACGTCGATTTCGACTATTACAGCACTTACTAGACAAACGGTCCAAACTTCCAATTCATTACAAAAGACTGATCTACATGACAATTATAAGGCCTATCTGGACATACGGCGTTGTGCTTTTGGACTCCACTAAACCTTCGAATCCCTCTCGTATCCAACCCTTACAATCCAAAATCCTTCGTAAAATCCTAAAGGCTCCATACTCTGTTACAAATAAAATCCTCCACAAAGACCTTAATGTTCCATTTGTAACCGATCTAGCCCGAACCAGATATCAATCCTTCCATTACAAACTCCCTAACCACTCATACCCATTAGTTTCTAATCTTGCTTCCTCTTTTATTCCGGGCAATCCTCCGAGGTGTCTGAAAATATGATGGCCTCGAGACCTTATATCATAAAAATGTTTTTAGAGGGGTACCATTGGGTAGTTTCTCTACATGCTTGTATCATACTATTATGATTTCCTCAAATTTACTTGATGTATTTATGTACTGTTATAAATATCAATAAATAAATTAAAAAAAAAAAAGGTTTTTATGAATGATTTCAGACTGTAAGGATTAGATACGAGACGAATTCAATGGTTTAGTGGAGCACCAAAGCTCAACTCCTTAAGTTCAGACAGGCCTTATTATTCTGTACTAAACTGAGAAGCTGAAAATTGGAGGTCTAACTTGTTTTTCTCAACACCACGTAGAATTAGAAAATTTAAATTTTTTATTTTCGAAGATAGTCGGCCATATGAAGTAGATTGAAAGAACATAGCCCCCCGGGTGACGGTAAATAAAGTTAGTAATAAAATAATAAAACAAAAACTATGGTTTATATGACTTTCCGGCATAATATTAGTATTTATTTTAATACAGGTGGTTATCATATAGGTTACTAACTTATTCTATCTAGAGTATGACGCTCAAGCTCCATAAGCAGGGATTGGTATCCAAAAAAATTTATCAACGAATCCGATAGCAGCAGATTCTAGGTTGCTAAGAAGACGCCTTACTGCTCTTCTTCAGCCATTTCAAATTGATTTTGTAAATTAAGTTAGCTGTTAGCATTCATGTTATCGTCTTATCAATTCATCTACATATTAATTGATATCAAAGTTTCAATAGTGTTTAATTAATGTATATACATTCTCAAATGTACTAATAGTGAAGCATTGCCAAGATTGCAAGTTATTAAAATAAACCATTCTCAAATAATGAATATTTTAATATTGGAAGAAGATAGTTGGCCGTATGATGTAGATTGTAGGAAGACAGTCCGGATAGCGGTCAATTGTTATCTCTATTTTAATCTGACAGCCCTGATGAAGCCCTACAAAGTAGAGCGAAACGTAATGAAAAAAGAAAAAAAAAACAGTAATGAATAAATTGCTCCTTAGACGCCACGTTATTTTTTTCCTTGGAAATAACGAAAACCCCGAAACAATATAACTAAAATATAAACTATTATCGAATTATGACCACTGGCGAATTTATGACCTTTACATGTAGATAACAAAAAACCTAGGGGTGTTACCTCCCACCTGTTGAATTATCCTAATATTAAGTGAACATAACCAAAATAAAAAATTAACAAGTTGAAAGAGGATTGAGTACTTGCATAAGAAGAGCAGCAGAACTATATATATAAAAGTTTAATAATAAGAAGAAATATATGTACACATAATGAAAAAGTGAAAAAAAAAAACCAATTCTTATCAATTAATAAAACAAGGAAAACTTATAGGTTGACTTAATATTAACTCAAATGCTTAACCTCATTAATTAAATTTACATTATTAAACAAAAGAGTATAAAAGCGAATATAATTTTTTTAAAAAACAAAATAAAATTTAACAAAACAAAATTCGAACTCCACGTAGTCTTTGGGTGTACTCCTGGCAGAACACAAGGTTGTCCGATATTTCCTTTCCGATTCCCGTCTCACCTTCCCCAGAAGTATGAAAATGACACCTGCCACAATTCTCCTATCCAGGACGTGCTGAAGAAACGTCACTGCACTATATTCCCACTTCTAGAATTAATGACCGTCCATTGAAGTAGAACACCATAATTTTGAAAAACAAAATATATACGATAACATCTCTTATAAGGTGATATTTCGGTCCAAACAGTAAAGGCACAGGGTCTGATAGACTATCACCACTTCACATTGAACAATCGTTTTCAAAAAAAAAAACCCACTCGTCTCAACATATCGCTAGTGTTTTTTTTTACTATGACAACCATCACACCTCTTTCCAACGCAGATATCGCCAGTGTTTTTATTTCACCATGGCAGCCGTAACAGTTGGTTAGCAATAAATAGTTTTCTTTTACTATTCTGATACTTTCATTGACCGTCACCCGGACTATCTTTCTACAAAATCAATATATTAAATTAAAAAACTATTTTTTTTTTTTTTGTCTTTAATGCATTAAGGAATAGAGCACTATTTTTTTTCTTATTTTCCTAACAGGAATTAGGATTAAATAGGAACTTAGAAAAAATCAACACAAAACTAACTGCGTTCCAAAAGTGAGTCCACCCAAAACTGTCGAAGGCTGCGTTAGAATCGATAATATAACCGGGCCGGCAGCGACGCCCCCTACCTGCCCGAGCTAACACTACTATAGAGCGGGGCCAATATCGGCCCGAGTAATCCCTCAAGTTCCATCAATCCTCTCCGCTAATATCCAGCAGTAGCGGGCTGCTTTCCCCTCCAGTCTCCAACTTTCTGTGGTTACTGGAGTCTGACAGGTGTCGGCTTAATTTTAAATTAATTCCAGAATTGTGACGTTGAATCGCCATTAATCCATAATAATAATTCATTTATATTACAGGTAATTGTTAATTAGTAAATATAAAACGAAAAAAAAAGTATGGAATCATAATTGAAAATATATATATTTACGTAATAAGTTTAGTGAAAAAAATCTTTGAAAAATCATTTTTTTTTTTCAATAATGATTCTATGTTTTGGGGTGGTAAGAAAAAGAGAGAAAAAAAACAAAACTGATTAGTTGTATTTTATACACGCCACAGTATAATACTCAATCAAGACAGAAGTGGTAATAACAGAGAAGATGTTTTAAATGTTCCTAAATAAAGAAGCACAAAAGATAAGCCGAAATGTAACATCAAAATGGAATAGAAGGTCTCGAGGACACCTTCTTTTCAGGCGGCTCCGAAGATTGTGAAGAATAGAAGAAGAAGCAAGTTCCACTACCTGGTTTTGATGGTTTAGGTTAATTTTTTAGAAATTTAACTGACGGATAACTAATGTGTACAAAAAATAAACAAATAATCGACTTATTTTAATCAAAATAAAAAAAAAAAGTAAAATTGTAAGAATAAAGGAATATAGTCCGCGTGTAGATCAATAAAGGTATAATATAATAAAAGTATAAGTGCGGGTATTGAACAATTTCCCTTTATAATACAAGAGTTCGGTAGGGATAGTTTTCATGATATTTGCTAAAATAAATTGATTTATAGTTGTTCGGACAATAAGTTTGATTTATGAAAATCTTCTTTTCAGAAACCATTGGACGTACAGATGTCTGTCAGCACTCACATTAAAGGCAATTTAACTTACTATAAAGTAGTTAATAACATTTATCTAATTAGGGATAGTAGTTTTTATATTACTCCAATATGAATATAAATTTGGCAAATGAAAATTTGTCAGAAAAACTATAAATCAATATATTTTAGCAAATTTCATGAAAACTACTACTCCTAACAAAACAAACTAATTCATAGCTCATTAAACTAGCTTTAATTTGAGCGCTAACCGACATCTGTACGTCCAATTAGTTTTTGAGATATAGATTTGAAAAATCCTTTTTTTTTTTTTTTTTTTTATAATGATTCTATGTTTTGGGGTGGTAAGTCTAACACTCAATCAAGCCAGAAGTGGTAGTAACAGAAAAGATATTATTATACTGTAATATTCCTTAAGAAGCACAAAAGATAAGCCGTTATGTACCATCAAAATGGAATAGAAGGTCTCGAGGACACCTTCTTTTATGGCACCTTCAAGGATTGTGAGGAATAGAAGAAGGTCCACTAGCTGGTTATAATAATTAGGGTTATTTTATTTAAAAATTTAACTGGCGGTTAACTAATGTGTACAATAAATAAATAAATAATCGCCTTATTTTAATCAAAATAAAAAAAAAAAAGTAAAATTGTAGGAATATAGTCCGCGTGGAGGTCAATAAAGGTATAATTAATAGTACAAAAGCCGAGAAGAAAAAAAGGCAGTTATTTCACCCCCAATTTAAGATTATTTTAATGAAAACTATGAATAATTACTAGTCAAAATTCATGAGTCTGCCAAGTATAGGTAGGGGGAATATAAAATGGCGGCTGTTTCAAAACGTTGAAAAAAATTAATTTTTCATTCGGAACTCTATATCTTTAAAACTACCAACAACAGTAGAAAATCTAAGAGAACATCATTTAAAGAAGAGTAAATTTGCTAAAATATTAGCCCTAATAGAGCTATTTACGTTCAATAGTTCCCGAGATATAGCTTCTTAAAAGCAATATTTCTGTACTGAAACTGATCTTTCAGTAGTGAATTTATATTGAGAAATCTATATCTCAGAAACTAAATGACGTATAGATGTCTAATAGCACTGAAATTAAAGCTAATTTAATGTACTATAAAGTAGTTTATGACCTTTATCTTCGCAGGAATGGTAGTTTTCATTATATTTGATAAAATATATTGATTTATAGTGATTTATAAGTTTGATTTATTAATTGATTAATGAAAAACTTTATTCCAGAAACCATAAGTAAGTCTTAAGATGTCTGCCAGCACTCAAATTATAGCTAGTTAAATTTAATATATAATAATTTATAACGTTAATCTTTGAAAGAATCGTAGTTATTATGATATTTGACAAAATAAATTCACTAAATCTTAATTTCTAGTTGTTCATATAAAATGTTGGATTTTTGTAAAAATATATCTCTAGATCCATAAGACGCACATAAGTCTGACAACTCTCAAAATATAGGAAATTCAACTTACTATAAAGAAGTTTATGACACATATCTTCGAAGGGGTAGTAGTTTTATGATATTCACATATGAATATAAATTTGACACATGAAAATAAATCAATTTATTTTAGCATATTTCATGAAATTTACTATTCCTACGAAGATAAACATCATTAACTACTTTAGAGATCATTAAACTAGCTTTAATTTGAGTGCTAATAAACATCTGTACGTCGAATAGTTTTTGTTATATAAATTTCTCAAAATAAATTCACTGACAACTGATCTTGCAGTGCGTTCTGTACAACATTTTTATGAAATTTGGCTTTTTAAAAAGCTATATCTCAAGAACTATACATAGAAGACGCACATATGTCTATTAGGACTAAAATTAAATCTAGTTTAATGGCTATAAAGTAGTTTATTTTCGTAGGAGCAGTAGTTTTTATGAAATTTGTTAAAATAAATTGATTTATAGTTGTTTGGACAAATTTTCATTTGCCAAATTTATATTCATATGCGAATATCATAAAAACTATTACCCCTACGAAGATATGCCGAATAAACCACTTTATAGTAAGTTAAATTTCCTTTATTTTGAGTGTCGGCAGACATATGTGCGTTTAATGGGTCTAGAGATATATTTTTTCAAAAATCCAATATTTTATAGAAACAACTAGAAATTATCATTTTGTGAGGTTATTTCATCAAATATAATAAAAACTACTACTCTTACAAAGATAAATGTCATAAACTATTTTATAATAAATTTAACTAGATTTAATTTGAGTGCTGACAGAAATCTTTACATCCAATGGTTTCTGGAATAAAGTTTTTCATAAATCAAATTTATTGTCCGAATAACTGTAAATCAATTTATTTTAGCAAATATCATGAAAACTACTATCCTACGAAGGTAAAGGTCATAAACTACTTTATAGGTCATTAAACTAGCTTTAATTTGAATGCCAGTAGACATCTGTACGTCACATAGTTCCTGAGATAAAGAATTCTCAAAATAAATTACTTATCTTTCAGTAGGTTTTTAAGAAATGTTGCTTTTTAAAAAGCTATATCTCAAGAACTATTGAACATAAATAACTCTATCAGAGCTCATATTTTAGCAAATTTACTCTATTTTAAATGATGTTCTCTTAGGTTTTCTAGTGTTGTTGGTAGTTTTTAAGATATAGAGCTGCTATGTATCGAGGAATTAGTCATGATTTCAACAATATGTCGTTTATTAAGGTTTTTTGCTATCTGTCCCCGATACCTGGTTAGGGTAGGAGTCTCTTACTGAGTCCCCGGATATGAAAACATCTGTGTTAAGTTTGTCACATTACCAGAGGCCCCTGTGAAAATTAGATTGGCTAACCTTTAAGTGTTCTAACAAAAATGATAGTTTGGGACGAGGGACCAGAATCAAATTAACCAGGTGCAGGCCCTTCCTGGACAAGTCAAACTTTTTGTTACACATCCTTGGCCCTGAGGAGGGGGACGCCTGCCTCGGGAGTCTTCGGACATCGATAACCAATCAGAAAAGAGATTTAAAAATAAGGTAACGCCCCAAAAGTGGGAGAAAAAGACAAGAGGGAATTTACAAGAGAAGAGAAGAACACTCAACAGGAAGCCTGAGACGAGTAAGGACCACAGTCAGGAAGATGCACTTCGACCATACGAAGGCCAGGAGACCTGGACATCCCCGATGAAACAGAAGACACACAGCAGCTATAAGTATAAATTAACTAATAAGTATTCATGTAATAATTTATATTTTATGGCAACCTTTATCTGAATCATTTTAATCATAATAACAAATTGTAAATAAATACTTAGTTTCTTTATGTACTTTATATACTATTATATAACCCAATATACCACTCTTTATTATCCTATATAATTAATGGTAAGAACATTTTATAAATATAAAGGTATTTAATTGGTAAACTGGTAAACACACAAACAGCCTTTGGAAAGGAATCCAATTATAATAATAGCTTTTTAGGACTCAATTTATAATCAATTAATTAATTTATTTTTGGATAATTGCCTTCAGCGATTATCCTGGCATTCCAAGTAAATCTGCTACTAGTACATAGCAGAGCTCCAAACAGCCACCATTGTTTATTCCCCCTACCTATACTTGGCAGACTCATCAGTTTTGACAAGTAATTATAGCTAGTTTTCATTAAAGTAATCTAAAATTGGTGTGAAAGAACTGTCTTTTTTATCTTCTTAGGCTCTTGTACTAATAGTAGAAAAAAAACCTGTTTAATGTTGACCAACGTTTCGCCCCACTTTTCAGGGCTTCGTCAGGGCTGAATGAAAAAATGATAAAAACATTATAAAATATGTTTGATATTATAAAATACAAATTTGATGCCGTTTTTCGATTTCAGGGGCTTTTTAAATATTGCTCTATCTCAAAGTGTCTCCTTCCCGTTTTAAGCTAATATTTCGAAAGTGATATAGGCCCCTCGCTCTCCGGGGGTTTAGCGGGGCGGGTACGCCGAAGGATGGCCTTTTTTTTAGCGTTACGGTCTCCTCTTGTGAGATTGTGACATATCGTTCATCGACCAACCTACTCGCTATAATTGTCTGTTTATAAAGTTAGATAAGTAAGGCTACCATGGAGGACGGGAGTGGAGGGTTTGATGCCGTTTTTCGATTTCAGGGGCTTTTTAAATATTTTGTTCTATCTCAAAGTCTCTCCTTCCCGTTTTAAGCTAATATTTCGAATGCTTTTTATTTACGATTTTATTTATAATATTTACGTCAAAACTGAAATCTCCACTCCCAAGCCCGTCACTTGTGGT
>NW_027110349.1:20771-21317 GCF_000696795.3 Halyomorpha halys
CAAATAGTTAACTAACAGTCTGATCCTCAAGTCTATTTATCATCTTTAGGCACCAGGGCGACATTGCAAAAGGTTGAACGTCTCGTTCAGTGCGGGCATTGGACATCTTCCCTTTATAATAGAAGAGTTCGGTAGGGATAGTAGTTTTCATGATATTTGCTAAAGTAAATTGATTTATAGTTGTTCGGACAATAACTTTGATTTATGAAAAACTTCTTTTCAAAAACCATTGGACGTACAGATGTCTGTCACCACTCAAATTAAAGGAAATTTAACTTACTATAAAGTAGTTTATGACACTTATCTTCGTAGGAGTAGTAGTGTTTATGATATTCACATATGAATATAAATTTGGCAAATAAAAATTTGTCCGAACAACTATAAATTAATATATTTTAGCAAATATCATAAAAACTACTATTCCTACGAAGATAAATTTCTTAAAATACTTTATAGCTCATTAAACTAGCTTTAAATTTTAGTGCTAATAGACATCTGTACGTCAAATAGTTTTTGAGATATAGATTTTTCATCGTTGCAGATTTG
>NW_027110350.1:0-1402 GCF_000696795.3 Halyomorpha halys
TCCTGCCATCCTCTTGAACATATCGCTCCATCTTTTCTTTTGGCGTCCTCTTTTTCTTTCAAGGTCGTATGGAGTCCATTCTGTGGCAATTTTTGACCATCTGTCAATCGAAGGAGATGCCCTGCCCATTTCCATTTGCTCAATCTTGTCATCTTCAGTGTGTCAGTGAGTCCTGTTTCTTTCTAAATCCAAGCATTTTTTATTCTATCTCTTTTCCTCACGTTCACAATGCTTCTTCCAACATTATTTTGCCACACCGGTGATTTCCTCTCCTGAGCTATAGTCAGTGACCACGCTTGGAATCCACAAGTGACCCATCCAAGACGCCAGAACACCATCTTCAACACGTGAACAAACAAAATTGGGAATTGGGGATCACCTTGTCACACACCCTCTCAACATCAAAGCTTTGTCCTTTCTTTTCAGTCATAATAAATGCTGTCATCTTCTTATAAAGCTCTGTTAATATCTTAATATATTTGTCTTCTATTCCTGTTAATCTTAGTGGCTTAAATATCTCTGAATGTTTAATACCGTCAAAAGCCTTCCTAAAGTCAAGGAAACATAGATATAGAGAGAAGTTATATTCATTTGCTTTCTCGATGATTTGGTTTACAGTCTGAATGTGGTCCATTGTCGAAAATCCCTTCCTAAAACCTGCTTGTTCTTCGTCAACACATTCCATTATTCTTTTTGGTAGCCGTTGTTTGAGAACACTGGTGAAAACTTTTGACATAGTTGAAAATATGCCCATATTTCTCTATCTCATACTCATTTTTATACAGCAGAGTTATTTTTGTGGTTTTCCATTGTTTAAGTATTGCTTCTTATTCAAGAATCAAATTAAACTATTCTGTCAGTTCTTTAATTAGAATATTCCCTCCTGCCTGTCTTCTGGAATTTGAGTTTTTTATCGAAATAAAAGCAACTTCTTCCATCATTGGTGGAACTTCCCCTAAATGTTTGGCCATCTTTCCTTCTTCTCATATTTCTAAAGTTTCTCTGTTACTTTTTAAAGTAGTTAAGGCAATAATGACTCATATATGGTCGATACCTTAAAATAATTAATAAAAAAAATTCATAATTAATACAAAATTATTGTATTTAGAATTAAGATTGAATTGGTATCGTTCTCACACAGCAGCAGAGGCCGAACGGTACTTGATATTTGTTAATGTTTCCCAAATTTCAATAATTATTATTCGTAAATAATTAAGTTAATTGACCGGGATTAATTTTAATTTGAATTTAATTTTTTGTTGAATGTCACTCAAAACAAAAAAATCTATCGGTATCAGATCTAAAGAGCGTGACATCACATATAATACAATAACACTTTGAACATCACTTTATATGAATGTTAATGTTTACATTACGTTAATGAAGTAGTTGGAACACATAA
>NW_027110351.1:0-6162 GCF_000696795.3 Halyomorpha halys
TTTTTTCCTACGCCACAGGAAGTGGGCTATTACACCATTTTCCCTCTCACAGCCCAATAAAATTTTACTCTTCCTCTTAGTTGGATTATGAAAACACCTTAGATTATGAAAATTCGTAATTCTTTAAATTGTAATTTATACCAGGCTTGAGAGAATTAAAACAAACCACTAAAGAACTATGGCCATAATAATATATGAACCGGTTCTTATAAACATATTTTTGTGATATGAATGATAAGATATATAAATTAGATAGAAAAAATTTATATATAGGATTGATTGCGAAATCATATACATAAAAGTAAAGTAATCTATCAAAACATTTTTTCAATATAAATACTATGTAATTAATTTTAAATAACTTAAAATGTAAAATAAAAATGTATAAATTAACTTGATATAGCCAAACGAACATGTGATAACAACGTAGCACGTAAATTTTCATAATAGATGCAAAGAGCTGATACTCGATGTGATTGAACATTAGATCTTAGATGAGAGATAAAATGTAACATCAATCAACAAAAGTGTTTGAAAATAAGAATTGTTAAATTATATTAAATCATTATCATTATTTATTGAAAATTTTAATTTAAAATGCATCAATTATATTATAAGGTAAATATTATCCGGATAGCCTTAAGATCGATGTTAAGTGATTATAAGTAGAAAGTGATTTCACACGAACAAGCATACATATTTATTTTAAATAAAGGAATTACAGTTTTGAAAGGATTTTTATTTTTAAAATTAAGATATTGCGGTTATGAAATCAGTTATTAAGTTTATTTCATTAAAATTATTGATCAGTCGTTACTTAAAAATTGCTCTTTAAATAAATTAATTAAATGTTTATCTTTTGAAACAAACGCAGAAGTTTAATGGTTAGAAGGCCCATGGCCAGAAACATTGTTCAGACTGCGTGACATTTGCCGTTGTACTGGTTGGCCTCCGGATAGTTCTGAGTACGTGTTGCGGCAGTAAAGCTACTGTCAAGTTAAAGCTCATTTACACGGACACGTATTACATATACGACAGCACCTACTGAACATTACTGTCATAGCAACTACTGTAGTATAAATTGTGTAACAGTTGCCTTCGGAAAAACATTAGTTGTCACTGTTAACTTATGCATGAGATATTTCCTTTCTGCTGGATTTAAAAAAAAAGGATTTGTTATTAGCGTTAATAGATTATGTTATAAGGAATGTATATGTCAAATTACTTATGTTTCGTTCGTTTGTCAAATGCAGCTACTATCTGCATTTTTTTTTTTACAATGGGGTGATTCGGCCACTTGTACTGTAGACAATATCGATGAATGAGGTCAAAATGTTAAATTTTTTTGCAGGTATATATTTTAAACATTCAAAAACAACTATGCTAAGCTATTTATAATTATTACAAAGAATATTTTCTGTCTATATTTTCAAAAACACTTAAACTCTCCCAATTACTTCCTATGCTGGTGTTAAACACTAGTAGTGGTGGAATTACCCCACTAAATTGCGACGGTTTCGCCAATTTGCATTTAAATGTTATTTAATTTTTCTGATTATATGCATGCAGGATAATGCACTTTCGAACATATGTATATAAGGGTGTGTTTATATATGTTTCAAAAAACACTATATATATATATAGTGTTTTTTGAAACATATATAAACACACCCTTATATACATATGTTCGAAAGTGCATTATCCTGCATGCATATAATCAGAAAAATTAAATAACATTTAAATGCAAATTGGCGAAACCGTCGCAATTTAGTGGGGTAATTCCACCACTACTAGTGTTTAACACCAGCATAGGAAGTAATTGGGAGAGTTTAAGTGTTTTTGAAAATATAGACAGAAAATATTCTTTGTAATAATTATAAATAGCTAAGCATAGTTGTTTTTGAATGTTTAAAATATATACCTGCAAAAAAATTTAACATTTTGACCTCATTCATCGATATTGTCTACAGTACAAGTGGCCGAATCACCCCATTGTAAAAAAAAAAATGCAGATAGTAGCTGCATTTGACAAACGAACGAAACATAAGTAATTTGACATATACATTCCTTATAACATAATCTATTAACGCTAATAACAAATCCTTTTTTTTTAAATCCAGCAGAAAGGAAATATCTCATGCATAAGTTAACAGTGACAACTAATGTTTTTCCGAAGGCAACTGTTACACAATTTATACTACAGTAGTTGCTATGACAGTAATGTTCAGTAGGTGCTGTCGTATATGTAATACGTGTCCGTGTAAATGAGCTTTAACTTGACAGTAGCTTTACTGCCGCAACACGTACTCAGAACTATCCGGAGGCCAACCAGTACAACGGCAAATGTCACGCAGTCTGAACAATGTTTCTGGCCATGGGCCTTCTAACCATTAAACTTCTGCGTTTGTTTCAAAAGATAAACATTTAATTAATTTATTTAAAGAGCAATTTTTAAGTAACGACTGATCAATAATTTTAATGAAATAAACTTAATAACTGATTTCATAACCGCAATATCTTAATTTTAAAAATAAAAATCCTTTCAAAACTGTAATTCCTTTATTTAAAATAAATATGTATGCTTGTTCGTGTGAAATCACTTTCTACTTATAATCACTTAACATCGATCTTAAGGCTATCCGGATAATATTTACCTTATAATATAATTGATGCATTTTAAATTAAAATTTTCAATAAATAATGATAATGATTTAATATAATTTAACAATTCTTATTTTCAAACACTTTTGTTGATTGATGTTACATTTTATCTCTCATCTAAGATCTAATGTTCAATCACATCGAGTATCAGCTCTTTGCATCTATTATGAAAATTTACGTGCTACGTTGTTATCACATGTTCGTTTGGCTATATCAAGTTAATTTATACATTTTTATTTTACATTTTAAGTTATTTAAAATTAATTACATAGTATTTATATTGAAAAAATGTTTTGATAGATTACTTTACTTTTATGTATATGATTTCGCAATCAATCCTATATATAAATTTTTTCTATCTAATTTATATATCTTATCATTCATATCACAAAAATATGTTTATAAGAACCGGTTCATATATTATTATGGCCATAGTTCTTTAGTGGTTTGTTTTAATTCTCTCAAGCCTGGTATAAATTACAATTTAAAGAATTACGAATTTTCATAATCTAAGGTGTTTTCATAATCCAACTAAGAGGAAGAGTAAAATTTTATTGGGCTGTGAGAGGGAAAATGGTGTAATAGCCCACTTCCTGTGGCGTAGGAAAAAATAAAAAATAATCTAAGGTGTTTTGGGAGCAGCGGTAGCAGCGTGGTAACGCGCCAGTCTACCAACCCACAGGTTGTCAGATGGAATCCCCGGTCCAATCCGGGCTTTTTTCAAGCACAAAATAATGCAAAACTAACTGACAACCTCCCCCCGGGCATTTGTGAGGCCCGTTAGCCAATGGGTGGCACTCACAAAAAATAGGCGTGGGAGTTACGAACCCACCCTGCGAAAAAAAACACGTCAAGAAACGCGCGATGTATTAGTAAATGCATCGTGTAGAAATACGATGTATTTACTAAAACATCGTGCGTGGACTTAGGCCTCCATGGTCTGTTGCCCGTAAAATAATAATGATAATATTTTTTAATTCCATCTATGTTATAAACATTTTATGATATAAGTAGAAATTATAAAATAACTGTTATGTTACTGGTATATAATGTCGAATTTATTGATGAAAAATCAATAACGTTTTTGGACTAAACATTAAGGTGCTGCTCTTCCCTATGTAGGTGTACTAATTTTGTTAATTCTAGCTTTGGGAGAGCAAGAAGGTGCTAATTGAGTAATTAGGCAACCTCTAAATAACAATAATTACTCGCCCTTAACTTCACCTTTCCTGCCACTTGAATTTCGTTTTTCTTGTTGTTTTAGACTCTAGATTCTTAAATTTCTCAACGTATTCAAACATATTCACTTTTATAAGGAGACGTAATGCTGTCCAAGTACAAGTGGTTGCCTTAATTACACAGCATACTCAGTCCTAGGATAATATATACATACTAACATAAGTAATCAACAAAGTTATATTTTGTTTTTTACTTTCTTTTTTTTTTAATTCTTTTTGTTTTATATCATAACTATACATGATAATACATCATTCTTTTTAATAAATAAGTTAAATTTTCTATATTGTTTATTTTTTCTTTTTCGTTCCTTTGTCAATCGATTTTTTTTTCCTCTCCCTTCCTTCAAGTTTTCTTCCTAACCGTATGTTTTTTATTCCCTCAGTAACCCTAACATTACATATCATATTTCATTTTTCCAGAGACCCAACAAAAACATTCAACTGATAATACAAGTTTTATTTACATTTATGGACTCACTGAAATAAATAATAAGAAAACGAAAACCAATAAATAAAAATTTAAAAACAACTCAAAATAGAATATTAGGCGTTTTAATAAATTTAAAAAAGATTAAATAGGTTAAATAACAAATAAATATGCCAAGACCTAATTACAGTATTAATAAAGATGTATGATGCCTAGGATTCTAAAATAATATTTTCAGCCAAGATCCCAATACTAAGGTCGTCTAAAAAGCTCCTTGTATTTGGAATTGTTCCGCTAGATCCAAACTAGAGAAGTCTGTGAATCTGGTTTATATGGGGGAAACCAAAAACCTTTTGAGAGTTCTGGCTTCCTTTTAATTAGTTCTAGAGTTCCTGATAAGTTAAAGAAAAAGCTCTGATCATTAAGGCTAAAAAAAGGCTTGGGAAAAGTTAAATGCCATCTTTATGCTGCGTATCATTTGGTGGTAAGTCCATGGCTTCCATTGCAATAAATTTAGAGTTCGTAATAGTTAAACAAAAATTTCTTTTAATTTCTTCCTTGCTTTAAAGCAGAAAAAAAAACACTTCGAAGAAGTAAGACAAAAACTAAATATTTTAAAGAAAGGGGTGAGACTCTGACCAGAATCGCAGATTTCTGGTTCTACTAAAATGCGTTATTTATAACCAACTACACGCTGAAAACATGTCCAAAGAGTCGTTAATCGTTGCTTAATGCATAGAAATCTTGGGATATAATTTCAGCATGTCATTGGATATAGAAAACGTGTTTTTGTAACACTAGAACTCCATGATTTTGACCAGCATCTCTCCCCTTTCCTCAAAATATTTAGTTTTTGAGTTTTTATTTAGAACTTTTTCTTTATCTTTCAGGAACTCTAGAACTATTTTGAAGGAAGCTAGAACTCTTAAAATTTTCCACCAAATGATACGCCAACATCGCAAACACAAATAAGAGGGCTCTCACGGTGAACTCTTTTTCCATAGATCTCACAGAAATTTTGTTTTAGGAAAGAGATGCAATTTTCGTAAAACCGCATTTATTACCGTAAAACCGCACTGTTGGAGCTAAAACAAGAACTGTACCACCAGTGTAAGGGAACGTAAGTTGTCTTAATCATCATTATTTGACTAATGGTTTGTTGAAATTACAAATTCTAATTTTTCACTTAACAGTTTAAAAGGTTATGTTTGTTTTTTTTTTCCCCAAGAGAATAGCCCATTTATGACTTCTTTACTTTATTTTAACATCCTTACAACGTTTCCGTTAGTCTTTCCATGCCATTAACACTGCTTACTTTACAGTTATATGTCAATGTACAAATTTAGAAAAATTAAGTTTAGAATAAACTTTTTGAATACTAATTATCTAATTGTTATACCTTAACATACATGATGGATATATGTCAGCAATCACTACAAAATAATTCATGTTCAAAATCAAAAGATTAAAATATATTTTCATTTTTGTACTCTCAGAAAAAGAAAAATATAATACAAATAATTTCGAATTAAAATTATTAATTCGATTAGCTGGTTTTAGCTTAGAGATTACCTAAAATGACCAAGAATTATATATTTATGGAGATGAGTTTTATTAAACTGGGATAAGACGTGTGAAATTATATTTTAAAATTTTATGTTCCTTATGTAACCGATCTAGCCCGAACCCGATATTATTCCTTCCATAATAAACTCCCTAACCACCCAAACCCACTCGTTTCTAACCTTGCTACCTCTTCCATTCCTGGCAATCCTCCAAGGCGCCTGAAAAGAAGATGGCCTCGTGACCTTATATTGTAAACTGTTTTTAGAGTTC
>NW_027110351.1:6212-27752 GCF_000696795.3 Halyomorpha halys
TCTACTACTGGGTAGTTTCTCTACATCCTGTATCATATCATTATGTCATTATGATCAAATTTACTGGTTGTATTTTTTTTTATACAGTTGTAAATATCAACAAATAAATAAAAAAAAAAAAAAATTTCTTGGGATCCATCGCGACATTCTGAATCTGGAACCGTATCTCAAAGTTGTGATAGACAATGAATGATTCTGAATTTAATTTTAATATATATATATTTTTTTTTAACAAGTTCAAATTTCCTTTAATATAATTGAAAAATGGACTGAAAATTTTCATGCGGTTAAACAAGACAGGAGATGTTTCGATCCATTGCAGGAATCTGTTGCAGTCAGCATACACCACTAGGCAACCAAATACAAAATTCATGAGACAGGGGTAAAATTTGATCAATTTAGTTGGGGCAGAGCCGTGTTAAGTCGATGTAGAATGCATATTTATGACTGGAAGCTGTAAGAAAGTGTTCTCATGTAGCGTTGGGATTAGCATCTCAGTCTTAATTCTTTGACCCAATTCATTAGCACACTTCACCACGCATAATCTTCATTATCCGTTTATCCGAGAACATTGCCAGTTTAGGGTCATCATAAAATTCTTTAAAGTCATACAATTAATTCAAAGCTTAGTAGTAACAGATCATAATTCAAAGTCACTTAATTGATTAGAAAAAATGAAAAAAAAAATCATAGACTATAAATACATAAATGTTATAATTGTATAAATAATTCAAAACGAATTTACTACATATGTTAAGTTATATTAATAGTTATTTAAACTATAACTTGTTTTAAATAAGAAAATATATTCTTTATGGTAACAAAAAAAATTGTAAACAAGAATATAATATAAGCATAAAAGGAAATATTTAAAATTAAAATAAATGTTTACTTATAAGAAAAGGAGTGTTTTATTTATTTATTCTTTCTTATAGACAATTTCATCAGGGATTACAAATAGACAAAATTGAGGATTATATGAAAAAAAATCAGGAGGTTTCACTTTAAACAGTTAAAAGAGCAGTAACCTACAACTTGGGAAACCCAACCACAACCCGAAGACTGAAGCCCAGGCTGCTGCAGGACATCCTGTTATAAATTCTATGTTTACTAATTATGTCATTATCACTCAAAAATATTATTTTATCTTAAATCCTTTTTTTTTCTCAACTTCACTTGCTTTTTTTTTCTACAATAGAAGTCAATTATATATTTTGTTAAATCCATAAATGTCATTGTTTGTGTTATTAATTTTACTTTTATCTTTTATTAAGAAGTATAATTTTAATCTATTTATTTTATCTTAATTTTTTGTTGTATATACAACATTGTATATAGTTAGACGTGTCTTTTGTATGAGACTATACCCCCCCCATAATCAATTGTTAAAAAAAAATGTACCTCTTACATTAACCATGTAATGCCCATATGATATTAAATAAATAATGATATTCTTTCTTGACCTTTATTTATTCTTATCTTATTTTCTAAGTTTTCCTACAATCCTACATCGTATACAATTTTTGTTTTATATTTCTTTTATATCTACTTTTCTATGTTTGCGTGTTATTATGTAATGGTAAATGTAATAGTGTATGTTATTTATTTTTGTATATTTTTTTGCTTATGTTAACATAGTTTAATTCTTTGTATCTTTTTATCATACATTATTAACATATTTTTAGTTGTTTCTTATCTCTTACAGCCTTGATGAACCCCTAAAAAGTGGGGCGAAACGACACCAAATGAATAGGTATTGACTATTTTTATTCCTTTTAGAACGTATCACCGACCATCTCCTTCATATTCCAAAGTTATTATTGTTCCTATATTATCTGTTATCTTGTTTTTGTTTTTTTAGCCTCGATTAATGCCTAAAATTCTGGCTGAAAAGTTGGCTAATAAATACGTTTCATTTATTTGTGTTCTTCACTGATCACACCCCTTTTTTTCAGCATGTATTCACAATATTCACAGTCAACAATTATCACGACATAACTGTAAAAATAGTTCGTAATACAAACGAAATCATTATCTAGAGATCAACGTCTTTATAAAAAATAACTTTCATTTATTTTTTTTTTTTTAGAACGAACGATTGTCCTACATAACTTTACCTTAGTTAAGTCTCTCATTTTAGTTTCATTACAAGATTTAGTCTCTGACATGATAATTCTGTCCTCATTGATAAAAATAAATGTATAAATTATTAGTTTTGAATGAAAGGCGGAGTCCTGAAGGATGAACTTTCGCAAACTAACTTTAGTCGTTAAACAAAATCCCCCCGCGCAATTTAAAAGTTACTTCATCGGTCGATGAGGAAATATTTTCTGACTTTTTTTTTGTTAATAAATGTCTAATATCAGTTAGAAGAAATAATTTTTGAAAATAAGTCCGCAAATAAAAAACTACATGGAATATTTTTGTTAAATTCTAAAGTGCACTTAATTGGAACAAAAACGCCCTTTATGGGTTTATTAGGTATGGTTATAGTAAGGTATAGTAAAACAAAGGTATTGTGAACACTATGAATTAAAAAACTGCGTTGGATTTGTTTTACTTTTTTATATATATTTTGACTTATTGAAACCGGGAAAAATACTAAAAATATTCCATAACGTAAAATATTTTTTAAATATAATGTTTTATGGTTTATTTTATTTAGCGTTAAATGGTTAAAAGGATAATGTACAAGTGACCTTAACATTCTTGCCGATTTGGATTGCTGCTGTGCTTAAAGAGTGAAACAGATGGGAAAAAAAAATGTTTTTAATTAGAATTGGACGTATCACAAAGATAGTGCTATAGACTACGGTTACTTTCTTTAGATCGTCTTACAGACTTTTCTAAAGCTATTAGAGTTGTTAAAAATTAACTCCAGTCTACGGTACTATCTATGGAATACCTAAACCACAAGATAAAAAAAAAAAGTTTTTTTTGTCAGATATGTCGTTATTCAAGCAAAGCGGCTATGTGTTCACACTCAATCACTCAGATCCAATTTCAACCATTTATTTAAAAAAAAAACATTGAGGAAGGTTATTACATAATTATTATGTTGTGAAATATAAACATTTCTATGTTAATATAAAAAAAAATATAACCAGGGATATTTTATGGAAAAGCTCAAAACACTGTATGAAAATTGTTGAATACCGTTTCGTCTATAGCTCTACAGAGTACTGAACAGGATAAACCAAAGTCACAGGGGATATTTACCTAAGCTTTATTGGCACTCTCGGTTTTTTCCAGATTTTCAAACTGGAGATATAGGTTGAAATTTTTACATACACCCATTGAATCTTTCACGCAAAAGAAAGCATAAACCAAGATAAAAAAATAAATAAATGACTGATTTGATTCTTTATTTATTTTTAAATTTTAACTTACCAAAATTGGAAATTTTTACCTACACCCATTGAGTCTTTCATGCAAAAAAACATAAATCTAATTCTAAAAAAAAAATTACAGATTTATTTAATTATTTTTCTTTCAATTTTATTTAGTTAAAATTCATAAGAGCAAGTAAAATAAATCAAAGAATTTTTTATTTTATAATAATTACAATCATAAAATTTTTTTCATAAATGTATTTTTTAAAAAACTCATTTTGCGAAAAATCTGACAGTGACGGAGATCAGTTTTGGATTCAGCATATTTTATAGTAAAAATATGCCATGCTGTTGAAAAAAAAATTAACTATTAAATAATAATAATTGCTGGAGTCCATATAATTAGGGATAACACAGCTTAGAAATATATAATTAAGTTAAACTGTGATTTTCGAAATATTTGCAGATTTTCAATGTCTTTGGGGTTGAAGAGTAAAATACAGAACTGCCTATAAAGTATATTCAGTAATACCTGTACTGTATATGTGATATCTCTTTTTAAGTATATACTTCCTGTGCAATATAAACTGTAGCATCTATACGGTATGTACAGTACTGCCTATATGCACCAAGTTATTTACACTTGAAGTATCATCATAAGATTTTGGCCTTTATATTTCTGAAAATAATTTAACTATACAAAGCTATGCCCTAACTATAAGACATTGGAGGATTTACTTTAAATGAATTTAGAATAACATATTGTTATAATTGACCAATTAAAATTCGAGAAAATTTGTGGCATTAAAAAAAATAAATAAATAAATAAAAACCAACTAAACGGATAGAATTAGAACACTTTTAGGATGAAAGCCTTCAAGTGCTTAAAGGATTATTCTAAATGTCATTAAAAGTAATAAAATTATATCGCTATAGATTAAGGTAGTATAAAGTGGTGGCTAAACGAACACTATGTGAATGACATTTAATACTCTACCAAATCCTCTTATCTCATCAAATTTCTTTAATGTTATTTATCAAGGAAAATTATTTAGTTTGAACAAGAGAGGGAGAAAGTATGTATGGTCATAGATTAATCTTTAACATCTACAGTTAAAATGTATCAGTCACCACATCAAAGAACCTTTCAGAAAATACGGATAATTTTTTAATATTATAATTGAAAAATATGATGAATAAACATAAACATTTACAGTATAATTCCTACATAATGAATGCATCATATACATAATAAAAATGAAAGAAAATGTCCCAACTAGTATAAACCACCATAAACCAAAAACAGTTTTTTTTTTTTTATTTCAAATTTTCAATAAAATTAAGTATATTGCTATACACTATAATACAAAAAATCATTTATAGCAGTCCTTAGATAGGTTTTAAAGACGCAAAACAACATAAATTTCCGAATTTTTTACTTTATTAAACTAATCATCTGTTTAGTAACCACCGAAACTACGTTTTCTGTTGCTCTTGGACTTATATATTGTATTATTACTTCTACTAATAAAAGAAACTATGGTAACAGTAGATAAATAAATATTTCAAAGCACCCAAGAGGTGTTATCTATTAAAAATATTATAAAGAATTGTGTGTTCTTTTGAATGGTGACATTACTTAAGTAGATCTAGGAATTATTACTAATCTAAGGTGACGTAGAAAAGTCATCGGGGACAACAACAGAAGATGAAATTAAGTTTCGTGAAAATTGGAGTAGCTGGTACTAGAGCGGAAGCACCTGAAGCTAAACAATGAAGTATTGCAGCTTAAAAAAAAAATATGTGATCCTGGACCAAACTTAACAATGATGCTAGTGCTGACAAGTTGTTATGATCCAATTATTGCGAGCTATCAAGATGACCAGAAGGCCAGTCACATTAAGTGGTATGTATATACCTAATATATAACTTAATAATATAAGTATTCAAATTCCATGCATATGGTATGTTGTAGGCCCTAACAATGATTGTTTGTGTTATCGGCAATGAACCTTCGGTCTCGTTAGGGCTTTATTGTTATTGTTATTAGGATAGAAGTTGGAACCCAAATCGTTGCTAAGTAAGCTTCAACGAAGTACAAATTAATAGCAACAATCTGATAAGCCAGAATTCATTAGGGCATTATAAGGAACCAATATGCGAGATGGCTTAATCGAGTTGGCAGCTCCTCGACCGGAGCAAGATATAGCCAGGCCCGGGCACAGTTGGAGATTACTTCCGCACAAGTCTCTAATCGTCCAGGACATAACTCCCCTCCGCAACCACGCACTGAAACTCTGCCAATTGATCCTCCTTTAACAGATTTTGCTTAATTGGAAACGAAGTCAGTATGATGCATCCACTTTTACCTCATTTAACGATTCCAGAATTTTATTTATTTTATAAAATTATAATTTTCTTTTACTTCAAAACTGTTTTGGGTTTAGCTCATTTTTCACCCAAATATAGAATATATACAGCAAAAAAAACTAAATTTTATAAAAGTATAATCCGAAGCAATGTAATAATTATTGTACATACTGATATATTTATACATACACACTGAAGCGTAGGATAATATATAATAATATATTAATTTGCAACAGAAGCACTTTAGATCACTGCAGGAAGCACTGAATGGTTATCAGCATCCTATGGTACCGACTAATACCTGGTATCTACCGGCACAGGTACAAAAATACAAAGACCCCAAAGACAAATATAAAGACCCCACATCCTAAGAATTTTACCGGCCCAGGAGTTTGATTCCTAAGAACATTTTTACACGATCCAGCTTTCTACCGGGACGATTTGCACCTGTGCCTTTTAAACTAAGTAATCATCTTATTTCTAGGATGAATAAAAGGCATTTGATTGCAATGGTTGTCCTAAAAGAAATCGATTTAGTTAAAGGTTTTTAACTATTTTAGGACATCTTTGGCATCCCTCAATGTACTATACAATCAATTAAAAGATTATCTTCAGCTAAAGAACATCGAAATACAATAAGTGAACACTCTTTTTTTTTTTTAAAAAGAATATTTCAATTCCAGTTATGTGCATGTTTCATGAATGATAATAAAATCAAGAAAGATATTTAAACAGATCCATTGTTACAAAATTAATAATAGTTTCACAATTGGAAGCTGACCTGTTTCCTCAGTCCATGGTCCATAACCTCCACTATGATTTGGCGCACTTGTAATAGATCATGATAGGCCTCCAGGACAATGTTTTATTAATATCACCTTTGGCTTTAAATATTAATATTGAGTACCTCTGTTGAAGTGGTTCGGCTACATAGGCCACCTTCAGCATTATCTCAATAATTGTTGTCATAACATGTATGTTGGGGCCACAGCCTGGTTGTCCTAGGTACACTCTTCCACTTCCAGGATGTCAAGCCCTGGGGTACCTCCAGTCGCAGATGCCGTAGAGAGGAAGTTGTACTGACTAGGCTGAGAATAGGTCACACGAGGCTCACCCACTCCTATCTTATTTAAAAAGAAACGCCTCCGAACTGCCAGTATTGCAATAACAATTTAACAATAAGCCATGTTTTCCAACGATGCCCATATTTTACACCACACCTCAATAGCTTGGGACTAAGCCAAGATATCTCAAAAACCCTTGGAGACGATGATAAGGCAATAGAATTGGTGTTTCAGTTTTTGAAATCACAAAATTTACTGACAAAAATATAACTTGATCGGAAGGAAAAAAAAATTAATTAAAAAAAAATAATTATAAAATAAAATAAATAAATAAATAAAATAAACAAATTAAAAAAAAAATTTAAAGAATATTAGCAAAATTAAATAAAATATAAATGGCGTTGATGACCAATGAAGTTTGGCGCCACTAAACAACCAAACAAACAAACTCTTCCACTATGCCCAGAATAAGCTAAGTTCTTCGGATAATTAATTTGGTTATTAACTATTGCTTTAGGTAGAGGATGAAAACAGATAAATGATGAATTGAAATAAAGGATTTACTGCTTTATTGTAACAAGGTAAGATAACCACAGTTGTATTTATGAATAATTAATTTTGCACTTGTAACTGTCAATGAATGTTTAATAACAATGTTTGATATATTTGGTGAAATATACACTATGTTTTCTAATAGACACAAAACTGTTAAGGTGAAAAGAAGTAAAATGAAAACTGATACACTAGGTAAGAAAAAAAACCACACCAAACTAGCTAAGATCACCATCACACTCTTATCTGTAATCCAAAGAGGTTATACGGCAGTAGTTAGGAATTACCTCTGCTAGCAACAGCTCACGTAGAGGTTCACTGTTGACATACGGTGAGTTTGGAATTTATAGAATTGGGGTAGTGGAATAAACGTGGCCTGAACAATGTACTATATAAAAAAATGTTAACATGCGGATAAACACACCATCAGGCTTTGGCAATGTGTATAATGAAGTTGATTTTATCGTTGTTTTGTTGTTTTACTACGTTTTTCTATTCCTGCACATGCACATATACTTACAAATATAAAAATTAAGCAATAAACGAAATAAATTAATAATCACAGTATCTTCAAAATAGATCTTCAATGAAATTAAATTTAAATAAAATACTCTGCATGTGACTATATAATTAAATATCTTGTAGATGATTGTGTTCGTGCAATGTGAATATTTATAAATATATATTTTTTCTTTTCATTAGAAAGGAAGGGTCATTAGTTGATTAAAATCAATTATAATTTACTAAAGAAAAATAAATAATAAAACACAGAAATAATAAATAATATAATAGAATTAAATAAATAAATTATGAAAATAATTTTATAAAGAAAGGGAATTGAGCTCTCTTGAGTTCTCCTAGCGGGTAAAGCAAGTCGCTTAGTAATGATTTAATGAGACATTTAAATATATTAGGATCGGAAGATTACAAAATGAATATTTCTGGACCGAAGGCAAATAAAAAGGTTTGAAGGTGAATTATTAAAGCATATATTATTCTGAGTGAAAAGTATCTACCAGTTCAATGCAGTCAATGGTGTACAATTGAATTCTTGAAAAATTAAAATTAGGAAATCATTCAATTGTTACCTGGACTATACCATAGGTAGAAGAATTATGATCCTTTAATAGTACATATTGAACAATTTCAAATGTTGTTCATTATGTTAGACAAAAACCTAAAATTATGCTATCACATCCATTCAATGCTCAGCATTTTCAATACCATCCACCGTGAGGAAACGATTATAGCAATTAAAGTACTGTAAATTTCCTAAATATTGAGGTGTACAGTAGCTTCAGTAAAAAAATAAAATAAATAAACAGTTTGTGAATTTGTTTCGGCAAATTGTTGAGGGGCGAAAAAAGACTATCAACTTTGATCATCTTCCTCCATAGAAAAGAACATTTTAACAAAGCCATATACTAAAGAATGAGATCAACGCTTCCGGCTATTTCAGAAGCTCCTGTTTATTTCAGTCGGTTACGTGAAAATCGTTTTCTCCCATGATTAAGAAACATTTTTTTTTTTTTTAAAAGTTCATAAGTATCTATTTCATATTAATGAAGACAATGAGAGATGGTTGATCATTACATATAAGCAAAATGAAAGCAAGTTTTGAGTTTTTTTTTCTGAATATGTGGTATTTTAGCCCTTTCATACTACGAGTATTTTAATGAGAACAACACCTGGCTGATCAAAGATTACTTGATTTTATGTTGATAAACAGAGTTTAATTAAAAATCAATAAAGCAGTTCCTGAGAAAACAAGGGAGTTGCATCCTTTACGAAGAGGAAAAAATTATAATTTTTTTCAAAATAAAGTCGTAAGAATTGCAGTGGGTGATCCTTGATTTCCAATTGCATCAAGGATTGAAAATAGAGACAATAGAGGTTTACATAAAAAGTTAATGAAGTTCCACTTCCAGTTACCTATAGTTAAAGGAGCAGTGACCAAAAAATTGGAAACCCAACCACAACCCAAAGACTGAAGCCTAGACTTCTGCAGGACATCCTATTATAAATTCTATATTTATCAGTTTTGTTATTGTCACTCTAAAATTTTATTTTATCTCAATTTATTTTTTTTTCACTTCATCTTTTTCTTAAATTCACTCTTTTTTGTTTGCCATTATAAGTCAATTATTTATTTTGTTAAATTCATAAATGTCATTGTTTTGTTACTAACTTTATTTTTATCTTTTATTAATAATTCATATATTAATATATTTGTTTATCTTATTTTTTTTATTTTATTTATAACATTGTATATAGTTAAGGGTGTCTTTTGTATGAGACTATACCCCCTATAATCAATTGTTAAAAAAAAAAAGTACCCTTTACACTATCCATGTAATGTTTCTGTAACATCCTAACTATAAACCTACTCTTAATACATGTATGTAATTTCTGTTCCGTAAGACTCATCTTTTATAAGCTTGAAATTTTGCACGATCCCAATACTTCCCCTTACTGTATATTTCATAAATATGTAAGTTATAAATGAGGACAAAGAGAGGTTGACGTATAATGGTAATTATTAATGTTGAATAATAATTAAATCCTTAAGAGAGGCATTGGAGGGTAAAATTGTACTGGGTTTGATAAAATCAGTAAATCTGACGACTGGAAGTTGATTAGACTTTAAGTGATAGGAACCAGAGTGAGGGGGTCGACCTCAAGGATTCATCAAATGACCACGGCCACAAATTCAGTGGTCTACCCTGACATTGCTAAATCAGGCATAACTTTGATTCCCGTCCTCATAGTCCTCCTACATTAGTCATATCCACTCATGGCTTTGTAAACGGTCTCGTTACCCTTATTGAAAACTAAGTAATTCTCTCTCTCTCTCTCTCTCTCTCTCCCTCCCTCTCTCTCTCCCTCCCTCCCTCCCTCCCTCCCTCCCTTCCTCCTCCGATCTATTTATTTTATCTTCTTTTTCAATCTAATAATTAAGGGTGCATTTTGTAGAAGAGTATACCCACCCCATAATCAATTGTTTAAAAAAAAAAAAAGCCATCCTCAGGTACAAAATTAAGGAGCACTCACAATTCTACTACAATGAATTTCAAAAATCTGGTGCGGTGCGCGTATCACAAAACTTTCACTTACCATCTCAAATACGCAGTAGATTAGTGGGCTCATGCTGAAGTTATCATTATTATTGTAATTTAAAGACCAGGGAAGGCGAAACATATGAACATAAAATTTTATACTATAAAAATTCGTATTTTAGGACTTCTTGAGATGAGAATAACAAACATAAATTTTGTTCCTGCCAAAAATACAATAGTTTAACAAAAGTTAAGACATATTGTAATTTCAAAAGATCGGGGTGCCTCGGGTTTTCCCGTTAAAATTGAATGTTTCTATTCTTCCTTTTATTTATCCATGAAATTCTTTCATATTTTGTATTTATCATTGTTAAAAACGAGTACTGTTTATTTTTTGAAATAAGCAAAAATAAAGATACGTTGGAGGAGAGGTTTTTGGAAATTCGTTTCTTAAGCCCTATTAGACTATTCGACCTAGCTGATATTAAATATCATTCAATTGTACATTAACATGGACAGTTTGATTAAAATCTTTAGAGTGGTTTTCGAGAAAATCAGAAAAAGTGGTACATACTCAGTCAATTTTATTCAAAGTGCTAATAAACTTTTTTTTATTATTCATGTAGTTCCGCGTGATCCAAACCTGAGAAACAGGTTTATATTACTTTATTCTATTATCTTATTAAAATTGCAATTTAAATTACTGAACCTCCCGAATCCAATCCTTACAGTCCGAAATCCTTCGTAAAATGCCTTAATGCTCCTTACTTTGTCACAAATCAAGTCATCCAATAGGACCTCAATGTTCCATATGTTGCCGATTTGGCCAGAATCAGATACCATTCCTTCCATAATAAACTTCTTAACCACCCAAATCCACTTGTTTCTAGCCTGGCTTCTCCTTCATTACCTTATAATCCTCCTAGGTGTCTGAAAAGAAGATGGCCTCGAGATCTTCTCCTCTAGAAATGTTATTGGAGTTCTATCAGTAGGTAGATTCTCCACATGTTTGTATCATGTCACTATGTAACCTACAGCAAATTTACTTGTTGTAAATATTTGTATACAGTTGTAAATAACAATAAATAAATTATTAAAAAAAAATAAGTTATTGGGTATTACTGTGTTGCAGACCTTAGCAATAACTTTCCAAGTCTAAACCCTTTGCTGACCGCACAGTGGAAAAAAGGAAGAAAATAGATTCGTAAAAAAAATAAAATAAGAATAGAATGTTTAACCTTTATTTAAATTTAATTAAAAACGAGAAACTCCATCTTATTTTTATTATGTAATGAATAAAGTATTATGTTTTTATGTTATATTTAAAGAGCACCATTTCAGACAATAAAAATAATTACTTGCTAAACAAACTCGTTTAGCTTACGATTTAGTATTTAAAATTTCATAGAATCAAAGGTATTTAACCAGAAGTATACTATCACAACATAGCGGTCATTTAAATTTCCAGTAAAATTTCATTTTTTTCTTTCTGAAATTTAATTCCACCTACTAAATCAATGGTTATAACTTATGATAGTATAAGTCTTAATGTAAATTTATTCAAAATATTTTCTGGAAAAAAGTCTTCATTTTCAATTTATTCCGGAATAAGATTTCAATATCTTTATTCTGGCTTACAAATACGAAAATGTCACTGAAATCACTATACTTAGTGATATAGTAGTTTAAGTGATAAATACTATATTTAGATAATATAGGTGCACACTACGTGTTCGACTCCTAATATTCCAGAAACATTTCCAGGAAAGGTAAGAACATTTTAACTGATATAAAATCTCTGCAATTTACGTTTCCCAGCTAATGTGGACTCTTAGTCCCCACGAATTAGGAGGGCCTGTAACCGTAAGGCAAATGCTAAGTAAAATTAGTTGGGGCGAAAGCCCTAGTAAATTTAGTGACGCCCTTGTCTGGAGTAGAATTAGGGCGAAGGGTCAGCTAGTTATTGTAGCGCCCTTATTTGCAACCCCTCTTCTAGGGTAGAATATTTTAGCATCGCCCATTTTATACATTTAGCCAATTGGAACCGACTTGAAATGCCTCACATAGTGGAAAGAGGACTTCGAATTAAATTTGAACTAGCCCAGCACAGATTTATTTTAGTGAAGACAAAAAAAAGGTAAATAAAAAAATAAACTCACAATATCCTATCAATTAATTCAAATTTAAAAAATAATGAATTCTATTTTAAAACAATAATTGAATTAAAATAAAGATTTTAAAACGATATTATCACTAATAAATCCTCATCATGGTAATATATAATAAATAAGTCTCTAATTAATACTATAATAATTCTCATTAATTAGGTTAATGAACAAAGAAGAACATACATATATATTTTAATTTATATCCATTGCCTTATTATAATCTGGAAAAACATAAGAAAAATAAATTATAATCAACGAGAAAAAAAAAATGAATTAATTTACCATATCCGATCCTTTCATTAAAAAATCTCAATAATGTCAATAATCATGCTATAAATCGACAATTTGCTGTACATTGTTTTACATTTTTAACTGTATGAGTCAAAACGACAAGTCATTATCACTAATGGAGACGAAGAATACCAAATTACTGACCTCGCGATAATTATCCGAGGTTTCATGTTCGTAATTACTGCACGTTACAGAAATCGTCGCAATACACTTAGTAGTTATGAAAACCTAAGAAATACCTACACATGCGATTTTCGCCGAATCATACATACTATTTACTGTGCTAGATGCATACATTAATTCATATTTGAAATAACAACGACTATTTGATACTAAAAAACATTATTATTAAAATGAATGTTAGATAGTTTTTTCAAAGCTGAATTTTGCTTGTAGAATTATACTATTATATAAAATATCAAATGTTGTTGAATAATAATAATATATACAATAATTAATATATGAGTTCAAAAATGAATTAGAAGTATAAGGAAATTAATTATTATAATAAATATACACAGCTTAACCACTAATTTCCATAGATTATGAATTGAGTAATAATTTTTCTATTATATGAAAAAGGTTGTTGTTGTTGTTGATTTTTTGCTTAAAGGCGTTAGCTTTAGTTTTTGATGACCCTCTGGTCATCAACGCCTATGGGATGATAAAAGTTGAAAAAGGTTTTTAGCGATCAATTTGTAATATTTTATTTCATAAATAAGATGGAATAAGAAAAAAAGGTAGTAAAAAAATAAGTTTTCATTTGACTGAGATGTTTCATTTCGTTGAGTTATAATGTGAAAAATGGGGTCGGTCCGGAGGTGGGTAGGAGGTGTCCACTAGTGTATAATTATACTATGTATAATTACTGATTTTTTTCTTAATTATAAACCTGTTATCTCGTTTAGTGTTAAATTAGTATTTTTTTTTTTTATTGAGGGATATCATTGAATTATTTTTATTGTAGGATCGTTTTCCATAATTTTCTATTTCCAAGTTTCATCAGTTTAATTCTAGTATTTTTTTCTCTGTTTGTGGGTGTCAAATTTATTATTAAAAATATGATAGTTTAAAATCAACGAATACTAAAATTCCTTAATAATTTATTATAATTATATAGAGAAAAAAATAACTATTTTTTAATATAAAACGAAAACATTTATTTAATCTTTTAGTTGATTAATAAATTCTTTCAAATTTTATATTTACAGTTCATAACTGTTAACAATGCAAGTTGGTTAATCATTTTAATAAACCAAATTAATGGTACGCTAGAGGAAGCTTTTGGAAAATTCAGTATTCAATCCCTATCAATCAATTTCAATCAGGTTACGACCTTACTAATATTGCCGACAACTTGATTGATATGACAAGTTTAATCAAAATCGTTAAAGCCATTTCAGAGAAAATGGTGAAACAGTGTAAAATTGATCAAATAAAGTGACTGTATGCATCAGGTCTCTTATACAAATTATGAGGGGAGTGACACAATGATACTATCGGTATACTCCATAGTCAGAATGGATTTTGAATTAAGATAAAAAATTTCCTAAATGAAATGAAAAAAACAAAAGAAGAAAAACATCTGCTGTTCAGGGGAATAAGGCACAAAATTTTAACAATATTGGCCAATTTTTTATTAGAATTTTAAAATATCGAAATGATACTATTGCGGAGAAGAAGTGGCACGTAAGCTGAATTCATTAAATTGGTAAAACGCTGTCCTCATGCGTGAGAACTTTATACCAAACTTCTTTCCGCTTCGGACTTTATGGTGCTGCAGATACTGCTTAACTACATCCCTCCTATACCACGCTAGGTACCTTGCGTTTAACCAACTTTTTCTCATTTAATGTTGAAAAAATTTGCTCACAGTTAATAATAACCCTTTGATTGCATCCCAAACTCTCTAGACCCATAACACAACCCTTGAAGAATGGTGTCGAAATTGGAGGATAAAAATAAAGCCCATCAAATCACCTTTACTCTTCGTCGTAAACCTGCCGACTGCCCTATAGTATACTTTAATAATGTGGCTCTTACCCCTGTAGAACAGATTCGTTATCTTGGACTACACCTTGACCAACGACTAACCAGAAATCCTCACACAAGACTGAAAAGACAGGAAACTGCACGCAGAGCACTTCCTAGACAAACGGTATAAACGTCCAACTCATTACAAAAGACTGATATACATGACAATAATAAGGCCCATCTAGACATATGGAGTTGAGCTTTGGGGCTCTACTAAACCCTCGAATTCCTCTCGTATCCAGTCCTTACAATCCAAAATCCTTCGTAAAATCCTCAATGCTCCTTATTTTGTTACTAATAAAACTATCCATAAAGACCTTAATGTTTCCTATGTAACCAATCTAGCCCGAACCCGATATCATTCTTTCCATTATAAACTCCCTAACCAACCAAATCCACTACTTTCTAACCTTCCTTCCTCTTCCATCTCTGGCAATCCTCTGAGGCACCTGAAAAGAAAATGGCCTCGTGACCTTAAATTGTAAAATGTTTTTAGAGTTCTACTACTGGGTTGTTTCTCTACATGCTGTATCATATAATTATGATCTTACTTCAAATTTCCTTGTTGTATTTTATACACAGTTGTAAATGTTAATAAATAAAAAATGTTGTAAACAGAGGGAGATTATTCTTCAGCAGGACCTGCATGTTGGAACTAACAGAGAATTAGAAGTACCAATTAGTAGTTCCCACAGTGATTGGTAGACTGCATAGCAATGGATGGTGCCGCTTGGTCGTCTTCGTCTTTCTAAACGAAATGATACAGCGCCTAAACCCTCGAAAATTTAAAACTACTTGTGGACTAAACAGAGTGACTTCTGCTCGATTTTGGTGAAAATGACGTTGTAACATCTCAGGCATATGCCAAGTACTGATACTGGTAACTGCTAGTGGAAGCTAGTTCAGAAAGTGGGCCTAGTCTTCCTTTTTGGCAACCCCTGGCGACTACCTCGAAGTTGCCGCTGCGTACTTACCAAGGCGAGAGTGTCAGGATCCACCGAGAATTAAGTATTAGTTGCCTCAGGTAGAGACTGAACCCACAACGTTTCGAAACGGGCGATCACACGTACCATGGTTGTCACGTCACAAGCCATATACCTACTTAAATAGGCAATATCAGTTCCGTACAACTTTACATTGTATATTCATTGGTATGGATCATCAAATATATAAATTATATGTCATCGTGTCCCATCTTTTCACAAGATAATTGGGCAGATAATCCAATTATTCCAGTTATATGCGTTAAAAACAGGAAATAAAGCGGCAGATATGGGAACAGAGGTTGTACCTAACAGGTTAACACGCCTTTCCAGCCTTATATTAATTGATAAGCAGTTGCTGTGGAAGGTTATACCGATAATACGTAATTAATGGATCTTGTCTTCACAGGTTTGTAATTTAAATACCTTTTCACGAAAATAAAATGAAACCACCTCCAAAAATATGGCCAGAATGATGACGTCACTCGTTTGTCAGATATCTAATCCGAATATTTCCTATTCATTGCGCTTCTCTTTTTCTCAAAGTTCACACAAGAGGATAGGAGGGATGCTAGGATGAGTTCTCCTCTAAAGCCTCCAGAGAATATTATTTCCACCTGGGGCTTTGCCGCTTTTCATTTGCCTGATTGCATCGGCGATTTCAATTCCACTGGGAGAGGTTTCTATCTATGGTTACATCTTATAGTGGGAACTCCTTTCCTTTTGGGACATTTCAATATTCGAAAACAACTCTGGAATGCTGTGGTTTCGGTTCAAATTAAATACCCTGAAATTGAAAGATGTTAATAATGCTTAGGACTGTATCGTTAATAAGATTATTTTTAAAATCAAAACGATCAAGTATGTGATACTCACACATTTTTAAAAAAGCTTATCCCAAGCAGTTCATACGCCAATTGTAACAATCTTTCAGATCACAAAGTTTTGTGATTTCTTAGTATTTTATAATTTAATAAAGGTGAATTTATAAATTTCACATTTGGCTCACATTGCACTTAATTCAGCAATTTTTAGAAAAAAAAAGTACAATTATGATTAAGCAGCTAAGTACTTATAATATATTAAGACTACACTATATATCATTAACATACTCTTTACTTTCATTTACAGTCTACTATCAAAAATCTGGGCCTGTGCAATAGCTAACAGCCACATGTAAACACTAGTGGTTTATCACACCTTCAAACCTCATGATATCAATCGTCTATGTAACTTTGTTCTGCTTCTATTTCTTTATCACCAAATCGGCCTGGTTGGTCTTAAATTGATATTGTAACAGTTTGTTAGTTCTTTTTCACTTTTGATAATTTGGAGGGGTACAGTCTCATACAAAAGACAACCATAACCTTTTACAATGCTATAACCATGAACTATTATAGTTATAAGTAATAAAGATTTACTATAAATAATAATCCAGTGAAAATAACAAACTTTACACATTATGTTTATAGAATTTTTAAAAAATATTAATTAAACATCGGTGTGACAGACCGTGGAGGTCCAAGGCCTCGCGCGTTGAACTTAGGATATACAGGCGTTTCATGGAGTGCCACCCATTGGCTAACGGGCCTCACAAATGCCCGGGGGGAGGCTGTGAGTGAGTATTATATAATTATATATATATGGAATTTGGTCCGGGTGCGGTCAAGTTAAACTCAAATAGTAATATTTGCATCCTGGCCACGTTGCAGGGCTTCGTCAGGGCTAAAAAAGATACGAACACTCAACTTAAGATAAAAAAGTAAATGGAAAATTACAAGGGTATACAATGAAACTACAAGTAAAATTAAATAAGAAAAATTAAAGGTTATAAACAATAAATGAAAACGGAAACAGTAACAGATAAGAAGAAGAAATATTAAAGAAAGTACAAATAAAGAGATGAAAAGGGATAAGAATAGAATAAGAAAAAAACATAAATAAAAGAAGGAAGAAAATGAACGAGACAGAATTCATACCTATTTTGATGGAAGTCAAAGTCAGAGTGAACCGTTAGTATTGGGAGGAGTGGGGATGGCAGTTAAGTACGTCACATTTGAAAATAATTTTAAAGTAAACAGTGGAGAAAATATTAAAATTCGTTAAACAATAAATGATAATATAAATAGATATATAAATAGAGGGGGAGAAGAAATATTTAAAAAAAAATTAAAATTTACATGGATAGAAAACAAATAAGAAATAAAGTTAAAATAATGGGATATAATAGATAACAATGATATAGAAAGACAATATACCAGGTTGTGGGGATACAGAGGTATGTAAACTATATAACAGAAAAATTATTAATAAAGTAATTAATGTAAGTATATTTAAGCTGGTAATGCATGAATATAAATTAAAAAAGAAAAAATATAAATATAAAAGAAAAAGGAAGGATAGTAAGTATAAAACATAATTAATTTAAGTATGGGGTGAGAATTTAGAAAATCAAACCAGAATAAAAGATATGACAGGAAAGTGGGCTGAAATGCATAACGAAGAGAAAAGAAGCATTATGAGGGTTTTATTAAGTTCAAAATGCACCGGTATGTCAGGGAGATACAGTCTTAAGACCATTACAGATATATGGCTGTAAAGTGTGGGGAACAGAATTTTGGACGAAAAGAAAACAATTGCAGGCATTCCAAAACAAGGTCCTGAGAAATATAATTATATGATTGAAAAATCCCGGGTAAGCCCGGGGACTCGATCTCGCAACCTTTCAGTTGGCAGACAGGCGCGTTACCACGCTGCTACCGTCACCGTTTTGTAAATTGTTTATAAAATTATCTACGGATTCCACTTATAGTCCAGGATGCAATTGGCTATTTTGTACAAATCAGAGGAGGGGGGGGTCCACTGCGATTCTCAGGATTTTGTTTCGGAATCCCTGCACTTGTTTTACAGGATGCTGCTCCCCACACTTCAAAACTGTACATCAGTAATGGATTGATTTATAAATAACAATAGTAGTATCTGGTTTTAGTCCAGATTTTCTATTAATGATAGGATACAGAATTGCAAATCTTGAATAGGTCTTGGTTAATTTGATGTTTATATGATGATTCCGGGTAAAGTAACGATTGAGATGAATTCCAAGCTATCTTACTTCTTCACAGGCAGAACTCAGTTGCAAGTCTTTGCATTTGAGAATTAGTTAAGAAGAGTCTGGTGGGCGTCTAAGGGTACACAACTTTAAAATACATTTTTAAATGTTGATACTTATCATCCGTTATCAAACTATTATTCTGACACACTGAGGTAAATATGCACTATATTTCTGGCCATTATAATGCCATGTTGTTGAGAAAAGGCCGTGACATCGTCAGCAAACATAGCTATGGAAGTATCTGTGGACAGATAAGAAGATTAACGTAAAAGAGAATGGGGGAAAGAACCAAACCGTATGCGTGTATAGGTCTGATAGTGGAATTCCTGTTATTAATCCTGATAGTAAATGTATATAAAGTTCTTTTATTTATTTCAAATATTATTCTTTTGCAGTTAATTAACATCAATTTAAAAAAAAAAATATTTCTTAGATTTAGCAACCTTAATTATGTTAAATCCACATTGATGGCAAGGTATATAGAATAATTGAACTCAATTTTAATTAATTGATTGTTCAATCATCTCTCTTAATCATATAATTAAAACATATTTCCGCAGAATTTGACCTATTTAATTATAATTCAAGTAGCAGTCAAACGGAAAACATTAAGCCAACTATCTCTCGCCTATAATGACAGAGAGGCTTCAATTTAGCTATCAGTCCAGACATATAATCTAAATTGTAAATAGCCCCACGTCGGAAAATAGCTTTGTAATCATAACTTTTAACTAAACAGAAACATACACAATAGAAGCTAAATTATGTTCCTACAAAACTATTTTGCCGCACAAAATTAAAATTAAAAAAATGTATAATACTCTACAGGAATATATATCTATACCTGTTTGATAAATTTAATTGTTTCTGTTAAATTATTGTAATATTCAGAAATATCTTTTAAATGATTATTTAAAATTAATACTTTTTATAAACTCTATAATATATTCCCCATTGTACAAAATAATTTACAAATTGTGGCTAAAAGGCAAGGAGAAAAAATAAATTTCACTTAATAACTACACAAGTAACCAATAAAGAAAGAATTAAGAAAAAAAATCTTTATAAATGAAACTATGAAAAGATTTTTCACGAACAAAATTTTTAGTTATTGATCAATAATTGTTCTTTCTATGGCAATTACAGCTAACTTATAACAGCTCTGCCAATAAAAGAAGTTGAAATTCAGTTAGAAATAATGAAAATAAATTGTATTTTTTTTTTCAAAAAGTTTTAAATAAATAATCATTATTACAGTCAGTCATGCTATTTTTTATTAATATTATAATTTAATCATATAAATATTGAGTATTTTTCTTATTTCCTACTTTCCAAAATGTTTCTTTGTTTTAGAAAATATTTACTCCACAACCGACGTTTCGGAGTTCTCCGTCTTCAGAGTACTTCTGCAAATTTAAAAACAATGCAATAATAATAATATATTAATAAAAACCTATTTAAAAATTATTATTTATATTTCAGTTAACAATTTATAAATTACCTTATTGTAACAATAATATTCTTTCTCTTTCTGGCTCCCTATTTATAAAATTCAGAAAACATTTCAGAAAACCATTAACTAACTCTTCTGTATTGTTATTAAACTGAAACGAAATTGAGCATATTTATCAATTATAATTTCATTGATAAAGATAAAGAAAAAAATACTGTAAGATTTCAAAAACCAAGACCTAATTCAGGTGCAAACCACTAGTTCAGGTATCATCAGGACACAAAATGGCTATTTTGAATAAATCCAAACCAAAGCCGACAAATCCCACAGTTAGACAAAGAGACAGCTTATCACTTCAGAACATCGACTTTAGTTGCTAATTATAATTGATTAACTACAGATTACTAATAATTATGTATTAAAATGAAAAACCTCGTTAAATATATTATAAACCATTATAAGTGAAGTGCTACTATATATATCTATATATTATTTTAACTAAAACCTGAACAATATTTAACTCATTAAAACTTAAAAAGGGTAAAAATAATACAGATTTTTTAAAAATTCGAACAAAGCCTTCTAAGGCGTTTTAAACTGTGTCTATTACAATTAATTATTCAAATTTAAGATTCTAATTGAAACAAAAGCTAAAATAAACAACTTCCCGAGACTTGATAAAATGATTTCCCGGCGAAATTCAATTCGACATTTTATATTCAGAATCTGTTCCACCATAGGAACTCTTCTTCATCCTCCCCCCATTTTTTCCCTTTTCCTTCTGTTTCTTTTAATGCAAATTCTCCCCATAATATTTCATTGGGTATATAAGAGAACTTTAATTAAAAACAGTGGGTCAAAATTCGGAGGTTCAGTATTCCGCCTTTTCTTTACTAACTCCGAATGCGGAAAAGAATGAAGCTTTTTTTATACCATTCCCTCCCTCCCCACCGACCTTACCTCTGTCGTGCAAGAGCCCCATAGTTTTCTAAATCCAGATTGTGAAGAGATGGATATTAACTAAAAAAAAATCTGAATTATTATTGAAATGTCATCTGTCTATTTACTTCTTTAATCATTGATTATGAAAAATTTTTTTTATTTTTTTTTAATAATTTATTAATT